>NC_048595.1:222600332-222900332 GCF_003668045.3 Cricetulus griseus
TTGCATGGGGGTCAGAGCAGTGAAAGATGTTGTTTATAGTCTCTTGAGCCTCTACTGCAATTTCAGGGTTGGAACAAAAGTGACTCCTTCTCTTGTTGTGTTGCCAGGATTACTGTATCTACAGTAATGGCGACTTTCATTGGGCGAGTCTGTACAACTCGGAAGGGTGGGCACATGACCACAGGCAGAGCCCTGGGCTGGCTGAGCTGTGGAGTCAGCATGCTTTTCCAGGGGCCTCCAAAGGCTGCCTAAAAAGCAAGTCAGAGCCTGGCTCCCTCCACTTGCCCTCTCAAAAACCCCAGCAGTTCATCATTCCTGCTAGCAGGAATCCTAGGTACTCTTATGAGCAGAGACTAATGTTCATGTGGAATGGACTGATACAATGTGCAATGATTTTTTATATGAATTTCCAATCTCTGGAGGTGACAGCAGTTTCACCATAGCCATCTGACCAGGGTGGAGAGATCTAAAAAGCTAATATATTCTCTCTGTGGTACTCTCTGGTCCCTTCTTTGTGAAGAGATTGTTACGGAAAAGTGTTCATCCCTAAAATATCCAGAGCTGGTTTTCTTATTTTCTGAAGTCTAGGGCAAGTACAAGTGTAGGTCCATGTCCATATTTGAAATTGGTGGATAGTCATTGTATTGTGCAGAAGAAGGGATCTAGCTGTGGTCACTTCCAAATTATAGGAGCAGGATTCTCCTTTTCAAAACATTAGCTCTAGAGTTAGTTAATTTTCACTGGTTTGGAAAATATATCTTTGCATGATAAAATGAAAGTGACTCTTGTGTATGTTAGGAGGGTGCTGGTATTTTAAAGAATATTATCGTGGAAGTAAGGATTTGAGGAGTGGAAGAATTGTTGAGTCAGAGTTTTAAATTACCACGTGACTGACAGACAGCACACCTCCAGTGTTTGGAGTAGATTTCTATACATTAAAAGAATAAAACCATAGACCACCATTTTTTTCTGTTTCACCCCTTGGTGTTCTTACAAAACATCCTCATGTAATCTTTTCAGCCTGTGTGCTCTCTTGTTCTCAACTGCAGCCAGGTTTCCATTGTCCCCACTCATGCTAGTAAGCATGGGCCACCTAAAGCACTTCATACTTTGCATGGGTTCTATTTATCAAGCCACCCCACACACATACATGCACCTATACAGACGCTGTGTTTGTGCTGTCATGCCCAGCCTGAAGTGAAGAGGTCCTGTGATAAAGTGGTGGAATATCAAACCTTTTCTCAACCTAGTCCTTCACAGAAAGCAGCTTTTGGAGCGGTTGGCTACAAGCAGGCATTGGGAAGGAGACAGGCTCTGAATGGGATGTGTGGGGAGAGAAAAGGTCCAGGTCACAGGGATTGTGCACAGTTCAAATAACAAGAGAGGATAATCAGGACGGGGCTGCAGGCTGGCCTCCTCAGGAGCTTTTCACACCAGCACCCATTCCCCAGTTAACCTGTGCTTCTATCATCCATGCAAATGAGCATGACCAACTAGCTCTGGGCCTGGAAGAAAAACAGCTATAGGAGTGTTTATCTTTCCATAGAAATGAACTATGTGTCCCAAAGCACCCAAACAAGATTTAACCATAACTACTATTTTTATTGACACCTAATTAATTATGTGGCTAAAGTATCAAATCTTGTAAATTTGGGAGGACTGGAATATTTCCTGAGATTTGTACAGATACATGCCACAGTCTTGCTTGGGTAAAATGATGTAACTAAAACCACACAGATTCTGTTCCTTGAAATTTTTTCCTTTGCACTTTAAGAGGATATTTGGGGCTCTTACATGGGTGCTTAGTGTGAGTGACACTCTTGGGTATCTTTATAGTCCATGTTCAGAGCTTGGTTCTGATGACTACATAACCCAGAAGAGGTAAGAGCCTAGGCTTTTAGAGAAAGACTTGGGAGTGAACGAGTATGTTCCTATAAAAGGGGTAATGGAAGTACCGGAACTTAGTTTCTGCTACATTTGAGATTTTTGTGTGCAACACCCTAGCTCTTTCCACTCATTCTTATCTATTCTTGCCTGAATTTGGTAATGTCTGTCTCCACAGTACCTGGGTACTTAGATACTGAAAAGTGATTTAAGGATGCAATTTGCAGACAGATAAATCAGGTCCGTTTAGCTGTGGAGAAAGAAAAGCTAAGTGGGGTTTAGTGGATGGGAGTAATATTCCTAAAGGAAAATCAGTTTGATGCCAGTAAGCTTTTTGAAGTAGAAACTATTTTGAAAGCACAGAGGTCATGACTGAATGGAGGAGTGAACCAGACAATCACATATTAGCGATGTGGGTGAGGGGCTCTAAGCACCGTAGATGGATTATAGGACAGTGTTCAGAGGCAGAAGTAGAAAGACACTGGGAGAGCTGGGTAGGTGGAAGGTGGGATGTGGAGTCTCCTGCTTCATTTTAGAAGCTAATCCTAGCAGTCATGAGAAATGAATTCCATTATAATTTCGAGCCTTAATGGGCATGTGGTTTTCCCCTCAAACTTGAAATGTCCTAATGCATCTGTATTTTCAGTCTCTGAACTTGAATCTGCATACCAAGACACAATTTATAGTCTTCCCAATTGAGACAAAAAATTATTCTTACTCTTTCACTCCCCTGTAGCCCCACCTTGTCCCACCAAATCAGATCAATGGGGTTCCTATCAAATGGGTATGTTAACTTTTATGCTATAGTGCTTAGGGAGAATAAAACTATATAATTCTCTTTGTTTCACAGGGGAAAGTAGAGTGTTTATTTTGTGTGGAAAGTTTTGATACAGCAGCTTGGCAGTAAATTTCATCAGAATCTACCATGCCAGAATGCAGACATTGTTTTACATTCATTTCAGTATAAGGTTTAATTATTAGCATCATTGAATTAACTCTGAACCCTGTATCAGTAAAGAGCCTTATGTTGCTCCCTTTTGCTGTACTTGCTCCGCAGTACAGACTAAAATTGCATCTGTTGAGATTATATGGTATATTTTGATTTCAGGAGGCAGAAGTACGGCATTCTCATGAATACAACAGCCAGAACCAATAACCTGTGACCAATCACATACTTTTCTTATGGCAAAAGCTGAACGAGTAAGGATTATGATTTGGAAAAAAATATAAATCTGTCACCACAAATCTAATCTGTGCCGTGGCTTTGTAAACAGAGACTGAAAATCATTCTCACTCTGATTCTGATCATAACACATATCTGAAATTTCATAACTTTCCTTTGTTCCATCAGCACACACATTCTAAAGTGTATAACATTAATAAATAGAGGCATAATGAATGTGACTAATTGATTTTGGCAGTCAAAGACTGGCATACTTTTTATACAATAGGGAATCCATTCAAAGAAGCTGAACTGCCATTAAAGCAAAGCTTCGAAGCCGTAATGGTTTCTAATTTGGATTATGTGTGAGGTGAGCAGAGCGCAGTTATTCATAGTAACTCGCCACTTAGGGTTTTTGTTTCATTAGCGACCTTTCACTCACCACATCTCATTCCCCTAAATAAAAATCTGCTGTTCTGGAATTCACGTGTATTGTAAAACCCAGTTCTTGATTTCATTTTGCTTGTGTTGGACAGTGCTGAGGATTGAACCTTGGGCCTTGCACATGCTAAACAAGTGCTCTACCACTGAACTACAGCAGCAGTCCTCTTTCTGCTAGTTACTGGGAGAAGGGGTCCATGAAATCCCTTGAATACATTCTTGTGAGGGCGCTGTCTAAACTGGAGATGTGACTATAAGCAGGCTGCATCCACATTCCTGCTCCTTAGTTTTGATCCACTCTAGCGACACTTTTGTGTGGCCAGCATTTTCATCATTGGATCTGCTTGTCCAGTAGACAGAACTACCAATAGTGGCTAGCTTTCCATTTGAAGAGCAAGCAAGCTCATTAACTTGTAAGCACTAATACTCAACTACGGCATCTACTAGATATTTGTGAAAAATTAATTCCTTGAAACTCCAAAGGAAAAATAGGCCTGAATTGTATGATCAGCCTTACCTTTAAAACTGTTACTGGCCTTCAAAAGTAATTTTACCTCCTTTATAAAATCTCTGAGCACTAAACTATATTACAGGGCTGCAGTTTAAGGTAGACAGAAGATCAAATTGGGTGTCACTGAGGCATTAATCAACTGAGTGTCATTACACATAGTTAACAACTCCGAGTTAAGCTCTGTCACCCAAATCCAGAGGTAGTGTGCACCAACAAACCCATCACTTGGCGCAGGCAGGGGTGATTTACAAGGCAGAGAATGGCTATTAAGGGTTCACAAGAACAAAAATTGATATTAAAAGTAACTTTTTTTGCCTTGCAGCCTACGCCCCCCCTCCCCCAAGGACAGAGATGATGTGTTTGGCGGCAATTAGGAAAAACTCTAATGGGAAGAAGTCGAGTCATTTCCAAGCACAGTGCAATTGATTTTTCCCAATCAGAATAGGGAATGAGATGTTCTAAGCCTATTATTAAATTATTTATGAAGTCATATTAAATCTGGTCACTACTCCTGGCATTTCAGGTTAGTGAACATTTCTCAATCACAGGGATGGCAGACTCAAGAAAGGTGATTTTTGTGAGCTGGCCATCAAATGCCACCCTTGATTGCTGTGATTAAATGAGATAAGCTGTTGGGGAAAAGAATGAGAGCAGCTGTTGCCATCTGCATCTCAACTGAGATGACACCCATGTTATTGACTGTGAACTTGAGGTAGCATTTAAGGTGTGAGTAGCCTTCATTGATAAAGATTACACCCAGGTTAGTGATTTTTGTACGATTAGTGCTATGGCTGAGTAGAGACATACTGTCAGATTCTTTAAAAAAAAAAGCCCCACTAAGATGCAACACTACAGTATTATTGTAATTGATGTGACTTCCACTCACTAAGGAAGAAATAGTGAGGCATTACGGTATATCGTCTTCTATTCTGGTTTCCTCACTACTGGTTATGTTCATGTCTTCCCTTACTTTGTCCATCAACTCATCAAGTGCCCTGGAAGCAACATTAGAAGAGTTGGCATTCAAGAACCAAGCAAACTGTAGACCCTAGTTCATTTAAAACTTAAGAGATACCAAATTCCCTAAGATCAATATTTGATCCTCTCTGGCTTTTAGGTTTCCTGTATCTGTAATTTCTGATTTTTTTATCTTAAAAGACAAGAACTTCTCATCTGAAAATAGCCTATTTTGCACAGGAAACCCATGGTTTGGCCCACAGCTTGAAGTTTCATGTTTATAAACCAGGCCAGGGTGACTATTGCTCTGTGACATGATACTAACGGTCCATCTACCCCCTGTGCAAGGTTCTCACGTCTCTGGGTCATGTGTGCCATTCTTCTGATGTAACTTGGGAATACTAGTTCTACATATTTCCATATTACTCTTGTGAAAATGAACTGAGAAGACATGTTAAAATTATGTAAAACAATAGTTAACGTTCGCTCTTTCCACTTAAAATGAATATGTTTAATTTTTTTCTTCAATTACCATTGACTCTATAGAAACCAATGAAGTTGAAGTTGACTTCTTTGTTATAGAAATAGTTGGATGATAAAGGAGAATGCTATACCACCCCAAAAGAAAGCAAAGTTTATATCTACTCCTCGGAATTATAGTACAGTCAAAGTAATCACTATGGAAGCTCGTCCCTGCACTATGGAAACTGCCCTCTTCTCTCCCTCACACAAACGAAGTCTATATGTGTACCTGTGCACATATATACTGGTATCTATAAACACACACACATGCATGTATGCCATACATGGAAACCAGTCAGTGTAGGACCCATTGATACAGTTTATATCCATCCTTCCTATAAACTGTAATAAGCTGTAACTACTGCAAGTAAGAGAATTAACTCTAGTCCCTGGGTTGCTCGTATTTGGCATTGGTCAATTGGCAGTGAGTTGTGTGCAGGGTGTGTGTGTGTGTGTGTGTGTGTGTGTGTGTGTGTGTGTGTGTAAATGCCTGGAGGAGATCTCAGGTGAGTGGGTTGGTTCCTCTGACAGGTCAGGGATGGAGCGACTGAGCTCCTGTTGTGTGTAGCAGGAGCTCATATGGTGCAGTGACATTGGCAGGTTTCACAGATCTTACTTTTGGAGATAATTGTATAGATACTTTCCTGTCCTCGCCCCTTCCTCTCCAAATTTTAAAATCAAGGTTTCGCTGTTGTCTGTTGTGGACTGTTTTTTGTTGGGAAGCCTGCATCTCTCCTGGTATGTGTTTGGGACCGGGTGCACACTACACCTTTTCAGGTCCACAGGGATAGGACCAGATGGAAGAATTTGATTATCTAGCAGTAGAGGACCAACTGTTCAGTTGGATACAGAACCGGGAGAAAAGGGTTGAAGAGATCTAAAATGGCTGTCGTATGTGGAGCCAACAGTTTCCGAAGGGAACCAGGCAGGCACTGAGGTGTAGTAATGCAGAATCTCTTCCAAGCACCAGCTGGGGCTTTCAGGAGCCGCTATCCCCACAGCAGACACTCAGCAGGCTCCAAGCAGCTTGACTTTACCATATGTGGAACTTTTTATTCTCCACCTCGCTCCCCAGAGGGACGGGCCACAGGGACACCAGAGGCAGGTGAATTGCTCTTAATGCAGAGCACTAAATCACTGGGTTAACATGAGAAGCCTGGAGAGAGGAAATGGATCTGCAGAAGACTGACTCGGAGCCTCTTAACCTTGGAGCTATTCTGAGCACCAAAAAAGATGCCGCATAATGTTTCATTAGACGCGTTCACCTTGTGCATACCCCTCCTTTATGCGAGTGACCTTTTCCTCCTTGTACATGTTTTCTAAATGCTTTTAAAAGCCATTCAATACTTCAGAATGCTAACTGTACATTTTTTTATTCACGCAGAATCATACCTTTAAAGTAACAAGGGAGCCGAGCAACACTGCAATCTGTGATTTGTGGGAATTTCTTGCTTTCTCTCTGTTCAGACACCCCAGTTTGACAGATGGGGCACACAGCCACAGAACAATCCATAACTCCAGTTTGTATCATAAATTTTTAGTCCCTCCTCCTCTGTCAGATGCCTGCTTCCTGGTAGCTAAAATTGTCATGCCACAGCGTTGGCATGAATTAGTATAATTTAAGGCATTTCTTCTTAGTGGACATAGAAATGCATTTAAAAAAATAAAAAAGGCTGGGGTAGCTAGTGAGATTTAAAAATAATAAGCATCTATCAGAACCCACTTACAACAAAAACCAGAAATTTACTCAATGGAATCTTTCAAGAATTTTTGGTCAAGTTCTTTTTTGTCCATGTTTCCATTTGATTGCATTTATTTTATTCATAAATGTCCCTGCCCTTGTGGACAGTGTTGCCTTTCAAATTGGTATATTTGCATGCCCTTAAAGGTACAGTCTCTGATCACAGAGTATTTTTTAATGAAAATATGTTTTTTTCTTTGTTTTGTTTTTATTTTTGATTCTGTGAACTTCAGGCTGACGAGGAAGCACACATATCACAGGAGAAAATGTGGGTGATTGTAGAGGATAGAAATATCTAAAAAAGCAAAGCTGTATTTAAGAGAGGATTTCCAGGTGAGCTGTCATGAGGCCATGTTGGGTGTCATTTGATGACCTTTCTGAGAAACTGAGTAGCCATTTAAGAAGGAGATGGGTTTGTATTGAGGGAGAACGGGGGCTTTCTCTTTCTCACACCTAAAGGAGCTTGCATTGGGCTCAGGTTACATCATCAGAAGTGCAGTCCTAAAGACTGAGTAACTAACATAAGGCAGCTGACTGTTCGTACTACTTAACCAAAAGGAAAAACGGCCATCATTAGTTTTCAACACCAGTAGATCATTAGTACAACAAGCCCATTTCCTTCAAACCTTATGGAAGACCCATACTATTAATCAGCTAATATCATCAAACAAATACTAATATATAGGCTAAATCAAATAGTAGACCTATATTATAAAGTAGAAGGTACAGTTGATTGCATGTTAGTATTCAGTTGCTTGTTGTGGTGTTTAGGACTAAAACCAAGGCTTCATGCATGCTAGGCACTTGTTCTGTCACCGAGCCACATCTCCAGCATCAATAATAATCTTTGAATATATGGGTCTGTCTTGCAAACAGAAACAAATTCTGCCAATTACCTGCTTACATTTTCCTGTCATAATTACTACTAATGGGCATGTGCTCATTTCAAAGCTGTTATTGGGAGACTGCATGTAAAGGGAGCTTTGTTTCTGTGCAGGGAAGTGATTTTAACTGGGTTTTGTGTTAGAAGTATAGCAGAGCAGCCACAAAAAGAAGAGAACAAATGCACACTCAGAAAAGGGTACTTCTGTGACTTTGGTAGGTGATACATATATGTGTCTCTCTCTTTAAAAAAATAATAATTTTCAGCATGTTGTATGTGAGCTTAGTGGTATAGAACAAGAGACAGCTAAGAGTAAATTTGTAACAAAAAACTTCTTTGAAAAAATCCAATTAGCTTCAACATGCACATTAAGAAAGATTCTAGCAAATTTTAGGTTTATTCTGCTACGTTGGAATTTTGAATATCATGATAGCAATTCATTTTCTTTATGTTTCCCATATGAGCTGTCATCCATGGGTAGAGAATGAGGTATATAGCAACAGGTTTGATTTGTGGTAAAATCTCCACCCGCTGTCTTTTTAATTTTTAAAATGTTTTCATTTTAAGAAAAAGGAATAGAAAAACTTGAATGTGCTAATGAGATATAGCAGCAGTGTTTGGGATAGGAAAGTTTACATTTTAAGTTTCTTCATTTATTTATTTACTGGTAAATCTATTAGTTGCACAGTGAACTTAAACTGAATAGAACTTTATGTTGCCTACCTAGAGCACATTTGGGAGCTGAAGCTAAAAGATGTTGGCAGCTTTGAGAACATTGTCTGTAGACTCTTACTGATGATTCAAGCCAATTAAACGCTCGTCCTTTTTGGTATGTTTGGGAGAAAGGGGTAGAATGGCATTGCGTGATAAGGAAGAGCTGGGGTCTGTGTAGTTTCTCCTGCACATGTGATATCTCTGTAACTCATAAATTCAAATTACTTTTAAAAGCTGCCCATAATACAGTTGCTCATTAACCATATGGAAAATGGCACTCAGGAATTTTCTACAGTGTGTTTTCAAAGAAAGAATCCAATAGCAGGCAGACATTCCTTAGTACAGTGTTTATGCAGCTGTACTTGTGATTAAATTACACCAACTCAGGCCCACATGTAGCCACAGAACTTATTGCTTGGAGTACAAAGCACCTTGTAAGAGCATGAGAACTCTCATTGTGATGTTTTTTGGCCTCTTGGCCACCATATCAAGCTAGCATCAAAAGCCGTGCCTGTGCTCTGAGGTCTCTGGAGAAGGAGCCCCGGGACAGCAGAGAGCTGCTCTCACTGTAGGAGGAACTTTGACAGTCTACCGGGGGATGCTGGGAATGCTGCTGTCAGCAGTTCCAACAGCGCAAACAGTGTGAAGAAGCTTCCACAGGGATTGAATTACTGAAGACTTCTGCTCCGTGTTTTTTGGTATAATTGAGAGCACAGAGGGAGCTTGATTTCTCTGTCTTATGATTTGAAGGTGAAGACAAGAGCCTGCAGGGCTCTGTCAGAGTTATGGGCATGCTCAACCCAGACTTCAAAAAAAATCTAATTCCCATAAAACCGTACAAGGCTGAATTGCTTACCTGCATATAAAAGATTTACTTTCACTGAATCATTTAACACACAACCATATTAATTGCATTTTGAAAAAGAAAAGCAGCCCAGAATACAGCACAGTGAAAAAAAATGCATCCAGGGTGTGTTAAAGAGTGCCTGGCTTTGAGTGCTGCTTGAAAGTGAAACCGTAGATAGGATGCACTGACATCCTTGGCCACACACGAACACACAAGTCAGAGCTTTGCAAAGAGCACATCGGGGTTCACTGTTACTTCTATTGAAAACAAATTAATGCCCCTGTTGTAGAAGTTAGACCCATCCAGGTGTATTGTAGCTATCCTGTCCTGGTGGCTTTAACTATTACTCTGGTTATGCAAGAAAAACAGTAAATAAAGAAGTGTAAAAAATGCTATCTGGTTATCCTCTGTCTAGTTTAGCATGGATAGTGAACCGAGGAGGCAGTAGTATGATCTGGCTACGAAGCCAGCTTTGCCTTCCCTTTTCATGCTAACCCAAATGCTTCCCTTGCATAAGGGAAAGCCAGCTGTGACAATTTAGTCTCAAGGTAAGGGTAAAATCATTTGAGCTGTGCCCCCAAATGTAAGGGTACATCATCAACACAAGGTAGTTTCAATCAAACTTGGTACCAACACATAAGACTCTTTTGGTTTTCCTAGTGTCTCTCTTGCAAAATTGTGGTCAAAAGGCTTGATAAAAATCAAACCTTCTTGGAATGGTAGCTTGGTTTTAGACCCACACTCTGGCCTCATAGAAGGAGGGTTAGGTTCATTCTTTCTCCCATTGTGCATGCCTTCTCTCCCTCTCAGCCTCCTCCCCCAGGGTTGACTCTGATGGCCTCTCGACGCCTGGAACATCTTTAAGCATCCATCCATCTGAAACCAAATTAACTCACAATGGGGACAGCGCTGGAAGGCAAAAAAGCTCAAATGTATTTACACACAGTGACCCAGCATACTTTATTTTAACTATTCCTACTTGAAGCTTTTGTGGAAAAGAAGGGAGTACCACCCTAGAACAAACACCAATTGTCAGCTTTGCTTTCACTTCGCCAGCAAGCAGATCTTTTCCAACTGGGAGTAATATCCTGTTAGCTATGTTTAATTCTCCTTCACCTGGGGGATTGAGAGTACCAAATGATTTCAGCTGCTCAGGCATTACATTTCGGTCTGTCCTCTCCTTCTGCCCCTGTCTTTCTCCTGTATCCCTTCTGGGACCTCCTTGTCATTTATAGCAATAGGACAGCTTCTCTGTAAACTTAAATAAGCAGGCTTCATTCAGGAAGGAAACCTTCTGAGATGCTAAGAGTCACACACCTCCCACACCACCCACACCTCCTACCCCTGCCTTTAGCAAATCACCCCTGACATTACACCATAACCAAACATCCTTCACTCTATTTCTTTTTCTACTCTCAAAAAAAAAAAAAAGCTTTTGAGGAGGAACATAGACATTTGTGTGACTTTGGACTGGAGACAGTTTACCTTTGGCCATGAACTGGGCTCTGTGTATGTGGTGTTACTACAGGCGTTCTGTTCGATTGCATTGTGTCTTAACAACAAAGCCCCCCGTGAAACTCAATAAAATTACCAATTTCACAGTTGATTTTCTTCCTGCTCTGCTCTGCAGCCCTCACACTCCTGGCCTGTCTCCACACACTGCAGGGGATGGTGTCGGACCAAACCAATCACACGGTGCTACAAAGGAGGTTTGATACAAACTAGGCTGGGCTTAATTCTCATTAGCATGTCCAGCAACTTACAAACCTTTGAAGCACCTCTGTCATTAGAAATACATGTGCATTGATTGTGAGGGCAAGAGGGAGTGTTGATCTGGATGGTTGATCAAACACTGCTGTGCTCCATGGAAGCCATGGTTGCATCTCACATGATATATGTGGACCCATTTGATTCTTCATGCTACCCTGTGTTGTCTCTCCAATATTATTGACTATGCTAACTTCAGTAATTTAAAAATCAATCAAAGCCATAGGACCTCCACTCCATAAGCCTTGGATCACTGATTGGAAACCAGGCACTACAGGTCTACTTGAGCCACTATCTAGTCTCCTCTTCTTGCCTTTTGTCCCACTAGCGAGAGGAGTGCAATGGAGGTGGTTCAGTTGAGGAAAATGTACACAATCCTCTGCTATGTTATTCTGCTCTTTACATTAATAGTCAACATAGCATATATCTCAAGTGGATCAAGTCTTAGCTTGGTAAGCCCCATACACCTTATTAACTACGACAATAAAAACGACTTGATGTTGTCTGAAAACACATCTTAAAGGGTGGTAGCTAAATTATAATCTACTGTACTCATAGAGATAACCAACTTTGAACTATTTTAATTATGACTTAACCTAGTAACCGTATCTAACTATGAACCCACACCTGAGTTAGATACAGATTTGTTATTGATTTCTTTGGCAGCTCTCTTCATTGTATTCTTATATTAAATAACAAATTCTTTGAACACCCAACCCCTGTTGGCCTTCTGTACAATCTAGTGTCTTATGAAAGGGTATTTTAAAATGTATTGACACACGGAGAAGGTTGTTGAATGGGCAACTGAGTGATGAGTGGATGTTCTGGAAGATGGGTAGGTAGGTGTTTGGGTGGGTGGGTGAGTGGGTGATGGATAGTTGGGTGGATGTCCAGGTAGATGGCTGGGTCGATGTATGGATGGGCGAGTGGATGGATGTTTGAGTAGGTGGGTGGGTAGATGAATAGGTAGATGGACTAATGAACTTTAGTGTTTAAATCTGCATTGGCTTCATGTGTTACAGAAATACCTAGTGTTATGAAGACTGCAAAGGCTGCCTTTATGCTTGAAGTCATGCATTGCTTTTATAATTTTCAACTGCTACCTTGAGTTTGCTTTTATTTTTGGCTTGATGGAAGCTTCTTTTTATCGTTTTAGCTCTTTACATCAAGTATTGGGGGGGGGGATTGCTTACCCACATGTGATGGCCAAGACCTTTCCTGTCCATTCCACCTGTGATTTGTGACCCTGTGTGTTACTGAAGTACAGCAGTTGTTCTCTTTGTGAGTCCTCTTGGAGGAAGGAAAAGGGACTCTTGATGAGCTAAAGGATGACCTGAGCATGGACTTCCTTTGGGAAAACATGATTCACGCAGGAGATTTAGCTTTTCTTAGACTTTCTGCCCTGCAACACTCCCCTCAGCTCCCCTGAGAATGGGGAAGTTTGAAAATCCCACAGACTACAATTCCTATGTGTCCAGCAGCTACTGCTGATCGTGTTGTGACCCGCCATCCTGTTAACGAAGTGGTTGGGGAATATCAGAGTCCAACTTGCTTGTCTGTCTTTTAGAGCTGAAAACCAGAATATTTGTAGCAAAAGAGTTACAGTGCCTATTTGTCTGAAACCATCAAACAAATTGGGGTTTGTGGTGCTTAAACTGCTCTCTGAGACCTAGCCCTTTCCTGCATGGACTCGGGTTGCCAGCCAGGGATCCAGGGCATGCACCCTTCCATCCTGCACAGACTGGGGTTACAAGACTGCAGTTCCAAGCCAGGGCTTCAGCGCATACATAGGAGTGCTCTACCATTCATTCTGAGTCCTGCCTTCATAAGCTTACTCTTCCTGAGGACTATAAGTAAAATAAGTGCAGTAGTTCGTCTTCTTCAAACCTTTATTTGAGACTGACACAAGGGAAGGGTTGAGGAAGTCCAGCATTTTCTTGATAATCAGCCCTCATCCACTGTATTAGCCATTTCACCACACACCATGAACCTTGAAACTAACTGCCAAAACCCATTCCCCTCTATCGTGTCCATAAATAGTGGCATTTGCTCTTTCTGGTTCCCAGCACCAGCTGTCACACTCAATTTCCATGAGATTTTCTACACATCCTTCCCAAATAACTGTAATTGCTTCAGAATGTACGTAGTCTATCCCAAACAAAAGTCAACCTTCCATCGTGTGTGTGTGTGTGTGTGTGTGTGTGTGTGTGTGTGTGTGTGTGTGTGTGTGTGTGTGTGTGTGTTAAGAGAATTATCAGCCAGCCCGAGGCAGGTGGACTGAGGGAGCAGGACACAAAGGCAGCGTGACGTGCTATGATGCCTCGTGTTTGGGTGCTCCCGTCACAAGCCTTCATAATGAGTACAGTGCACAGAACCATGAGTTATCATGACTGTGACCTGCCTCGGGAGGTCCCATGCCACATCTGTATTAACAACTGCATCTGCTTCAGGGTAACCTTATTAGCTTGCCACAGCTGAGCCAGGGGCCTCAGGAGGTATTAGACCAAATCCCCAGAGAAGTCTAGGGCTTCTGCTCTCCCTAGATTCACTCTGGTGTCCAAAATTTAACATCAGGACCTGCTGAATTGTATTTTGAATTATCTGCTATAGCAACTCTAGCAGAAAACAACATACACCACAATACCCCTAAAACTTGGCAAGCTCCCCAAATGCCAGCTCCAATTCCCATTATGGCATATGGCTTGTGTGTTTCACATAAAACGCAATGGAAATATCAAAGGAAAAATTCTCACCTTGATTTCTGTTTGTCTTCTCACTCTGGGAATCTACAAAGTGCTGCAAAGAACACAAAACCCAGAGAACATGGATGTGTGAACTTATCTGTGGAAATTTTATTCCACATCCAACAGCACAAGTAGTAAATAAAAGTCCAAGTGAATGGAGTAGTGTAGTAAGAGTGTATGTGTGTGTGGGGGGGGGAAGGGAATGTGCATGCATTGGGTGACTATACACACACACATATATAATCATACACACACACACACACACACACACACACACACACACACACACGGGCATCTATATATGAAAGAGCCCTTAAGTGGTTTGCTCTGGCAACTTTAAATTCTTAAAAAGCTTTTAATCCCTTATTTCAAACGAATCGATCAGGATTAAACTCAACCAAATGTATCTCATTCATTCATTCATTCATTCATTCATTCATTCACCTCTTAGACTGTAAGTATAGCAGAGCAGCAAATTCCTCTGAGAATGGAGATGACAGTGCTAACAGGAACTCCCAAGGTGCATTGGTGACTACTCATAAGGAGCATTCTCTGATGTGCAAAATCTTACACAGTTGCCATTGCACTATTGTTCCTCTAAACATCTTGGTGAGCGCTTTCCTGGGTGACACTCTGCAATGGTCCCTGATTATCTCATTGTGATGTTCCCGATAGTAAAAAGGTGTAAGAACCTTCTTAATGGCCTTCCCATGAGCTTTAAAATCTATGGCTCAAGAAATCCATACTGGTGCACACACCTTTCCCACTAGCATCCATTTTTGGGTACCTTTAGCCACACTGAATAATGGTCATTGCTTACATGGATATATTTTATCCCCAAAACTTACATATAGATCATAGCAACAATTTTTCATTTCAATTTTCAGCTATTAGCATTAGTGAGATTTATTTGTTTTACTTTTCTTTTTATTTGTCATTTCAGAAAGAACTTGTTTCTACCTTATTTCTATTAAAAATGAGTGTCATTTCTTTTTTAGAAAAGTTTTTTTTAATTTTCATTTTTATGTGTGTGTTTGGTGACCACATGGCGGGGTGGAGAGTGTTGGAGCTTCTAGAATTGGACTTACAGACAGTTGTGAGCCACCGTGTGGGTAGAGGAATAGAACCCGCTCCTTGGAAAGCAGCAGGTGCTCTTAACCACAGCCACTTCTCCAGTGTGTCCATCATTGTTTATGAAAGAAGTCTTCATGTGCTAAAGCTCTGGAGCTTTTGTCTCCCATTATGTTTCCTTTCCCATGGTTTGATTTCTTTTTTTGTTTGGTTGCTTGGTTGGGTTTGTTTGTTTTTTGAAAAGGTATCTCTACAGAGCCCCAACTATCCCAGAACTCACTATGTAGACCAGGCTGGTCTTGAATGTGCAGAGATCCACCAGCTGTATCCCATGAGCTGGGATAAAAGCATGCACCACATGCTCAGCCTATGATTTGACTTCTTAATTGTGTTTAGTATACATTTTTAAAAAGTTCATAGCAATTTAAAAGTACATCATGTTCACTTTATTTCGACATTTTTATTTTAGTTAACACATGAAAACATAAAAACTTTTCATATCAATCAAGTTCCACATGGTATTTTAATACATGTAAAGACATAATGTTTAAATTCAGTAAAGTTTATCCATGAAAACTTTTTTCAATATATTTTTATTGATTATTTGGGAATTTCACATATTGTACCCCTGTCACACTTACTTCCCAGTCCTCTCAGGTCTAGCACCTCCTTTGTGACCTCCCTCCCCCCAAAAGAAGGAAAAAAGACAGAAAGGAAGAAAGGAAGGAAGGAAGGAAAAAAAAAAGAAATATGTACCAAGTCCAATTTCCCATATACTCACCTGAGCATGGTCAAACTCCCAGTGGCCAGCCCTTAAGAAACAGAGTTCTTTCCTACCCCTACCTTTTCCAGAAGCCATCAACTGTGAAGAACTACACTTCAGCATCCCTGTCACAATTTTTAAGAGTTCTCTTCAATGGCCTCCAGTCTAAACAGTTTCTTTTGGGGTATGGGGGGGGGTATCTTTGATTAATCATTCTTTCTAGCTTTTGAAAATGTAGTATGTTCTCTATCCATAAAAACTTTAGTATAAAATAGTACACCAGAAGTTCTGGCTCCTGCCTGCCTTAGTACCTATCCCTTCTCGCCTCTACTCTCCGAGGGCTCTAAGAACCATCATTCTATTCTCAACTTCTATGAAATCAGTGATTTTCAGTTCTACATACAAATGAGATCATATAGTGATTGTCTTTCTGTGTCTGCTTTCATCACATGAAATAATGACATCCAGTTCCATCCATGTTACTTCAGATTACAGGATCTCACTGTTGATGGCCGAATAGTACCCCGTTATGTACTTGTGCTATGTTTGCTTTGTCCATCCATCAGCTAGGGACATGTAAGTTGTTCCCATTTCTTGGCTATTGTGATATGCTGCAGTGACAATGGGGTGTCTTCTACATACGGATTTTATTCTTTTAAATATATACACATTAGTGGGATGACTGGATCGTATAGGCCAATTTTTAATTTTATGAGGAGCCTCCACATTGGGGTTTCTGTAGTTCCTTGGTTTCACATTTATACTAACAATGGACCAGGGTTTTCTTCTTAAGTACTCACTAATTCTTTCCTACACTGTTTTTGATAATATCCATAGTTTTGATTTGCAATTTCCTTATGATTAATATTTTTTATATATACACTGTCCAATTATAGGTCATCTTCTGAGAAATAGCTACTACTGTTCTTTTTAAAATCATTTCCCATTTTATTTTGCTAAGAAGATATTGTGGTTTGGGTTGGTTGGTTGGTGGCTGGTTGGTTCATTATTTGGTTTGGTTTTGGTTTCTTTAAGTCAGTCTTTCTATGTATCATAGGCTGACTTCAAATTCATGATCTTCCTATCTTGGCCTTCTGGGTGCAAGGATGACAGGCATGCACCAGCTCGCCAAGCCTCTTCAGCTTTTTAGTGCCTACTGTCTGGACTGAGGCTGCAAACAGCACATCAGACTTAAAACCTGAGTAGAGTAAACCATCATGGAGTTTCTGTTTTGCTCCTTAGACTTTTGACAGCACACTTGTGCATGTGTGAGTGTCCCGTGTGTGCTTTGAAGAAGGGAATTCACACAAAGAAAGGTTTCTTCCCAACTATAAGACATTGACAGAGGCCTGTGCAATCAAATCTCAGAACAAGGTACAAATACAGCCAGGAAGGGTGTGGTGGAATGTCTGCAAGGGTGTTTGTTGATGAGCACTGGATGAGTCCAGGGAACCTTCTTTTAAATGAAGTTTTAGTCCTACACAGTCACTAAATTCTCTTTTCAGCTTAGCCTTCACTCAGTCCTTCCAAATGTGCCTCCTCAATTCCTTTCTGTAAGGATCACATTTCCTGAAAACCCACCTGACTTACTTGTAAGTGATGTATGTGAATTCTTCAAAGTGATTTTTGTGAAATTTCAGGATATTAACAAGCAAATACCATTTCTTCCCTTTCTCTACTATGATTGGGATGATGTTCAGCCCTGACTTACTAGAATAACATGGATGATTATACCTCTCAAGTCCATTTCGCAAGTCCCTTCCCTCTCCCCATGTCTACTTCATGGTTCCTTAGAACTTGTGAACATATCTTGGCATCAGGTCCCCGAAAAGCACCTATTTCCTCATGTCTCCAGGGAGAATCCTTTCATCTAGACTCAATGTCACTTTATCAACTTTAGTAAACCTTAGTAATTAATTCATAAGGATACAGCAAGAGCTTGTGGAGAGAGTGGCAAATCAGGTCACAGACTGTTGCTAATTTAATAATTTCTTTACTAGTTGTATAAATAAATCTGTATCAGAAAAGGTCATGTTCATAAGTAGCTGGAACCAAAATGAAATCAAGTCTTCTTATGCATGGCTCCTTCACTTTGCCAAGGGGACTTACAGGTAAGGACAGGATATGTTCAAAGTGAGACAATGGATGGCAGTCACAGCAGGAAACATCTCCTGACTTGGGATCCTGTCACTGTTTCTGTGCCTTCTCTGGTTTCCATGTCTCTGGTTTATAAGGACCACTGACACTAGATCCTGGAAGAGTCCCCAGATTATTCAATGGAGTTGGAGTGTTTTGTTTATACCCTAATGTTCTTGGCATTATGAATGATAAGACTTTGCCACTTCTTAAGAACTAGACAAAGGCATGGTAGGAGGAGAAGAGGAATGGGTTATAGGACAAAGGGGGCAAACACATCGTGCACAAGCCTTTGAAGAGTTAGACAATCCATCTGCCTATTTGAGACAGAGGCTGAGTCCCTTTTAAAAATACATTCTATGTTTGAGTGTGAAGTTCTGTCCTGACAGCATATGTGATTCTCTGTGGAGATATCCACAGCACAGTCTCCCAGACACTGTCTATATTCATACGAGAAGGATTTGGTCCAAAGACCCAGTCAAACTGGACCTTGTGGAGCAGAAGTAGACAGGCCATTTTCAGAAAGGTCCCGTGAAGTCTCAGCAGCCAGGCCTCATAAAATCAGAGTAGGTCAAGCTGTAGGCTTTAATTCCAACATAAAGTCATATTTCCAAGTCCCTTATTGTTCTCCTTACCAAAAAGAGAGCAGGGTGAGCAGGCTTCTCTGGCATTTCCTAAATCCAGATTGCGATGGAATTTTTTTAAGACAAGCTAGAAAGTAAATTTTTCATTTGAACGCAGATTTTCATAAGAAAAGCAGAGTAATAAGGGTGCCATTCCCATGACCAAGTGCATTTCTTTCAATTTATACAACATGCATCTCAAAATTTCAGCTCTCCGGACTGACTGTATTAAGATGTACTAGTACCTCCACATTGACTAAACTACATAATTAACAGTTACTTTGCCACTGAAAAGTTCCATATAAATATAAACCTTAAATGTTACTATTTTACTGTTTGTGGCTGATTAAAATATCAGAGTTGGCAAGTATTGGGGTTAGATTTTGGCCTGAATACTCTCCTATTCAACATTGCTCTCCCCCAAGACTCCTAGGCAAAAAGCAGTAGTCTGTAATGACTTTGCATCTTGACATTATCTCTAGCCATTCCATTATTTTTTTTTGATGCCTGCACCATGACAAGAATAATCAAAGGCTATGTCTAAGAATAGGAAAATGAGTTTTAATTCACTCCTTATGAAGTTAGTTAGTTCTGGAGCCAATGTCAAACCTTTGTACAGGACTCCAACATGGAGTTAGCCAGAAGTTTTCTCTTAAAAAGCATTTCCTTTTTTTTTTGTTTTTGTTTTATGACATAAGATCAGCATTTTGCAGGATCTAATTATCAACAATTTTTAAACTTTTCTTAAGTTAAATTCCCACTAGCAATAGAAAACACCCCCTTATGATTCACCAGACACCTAAATGCTGGTACTTTGATTTCCATGAGACTAGGCTTCTTGCAATGAATGGAGAATGCTATGATATGGTCCATAAAAATAGCACCTTGAGTTGTTACTGGCTAATACTCTGAACAACCCATGTAGATAGAATGAATTCCATGCTTTCCCAATACCATAGGAAAGGCCCAGACTATGCCTGAGTCTTTTGTTTGTAAAAGCTGTTCACTGTGCACTATGAATCCCCGTGTTCAATTTGCTCTAACTGTGAGTGACAACCCTAGCTAATTTGTGGGGGCATTTCTAGTATTTAAGCCTGGAGCCCTCAGATTTAACATCTGGGTATAATAAAAGCACGTCCTGCATTTCTGACAAGTCTGTTCTCCTGAGCATGAAACTACATTGTGGCTTGTACACAGTGCCTGTCTCCACGATACCACCCAGTAGCTCAGCAAACCTTAGGGGTGGGGAAAGCCTTTGGGGGAATAATCAAAGCCTACTCCAGCTTAGCAGATGAACATCTCAAGACTTATCATCCCCTTTTAATAAATCTGGCTTTGAAGGTCTGTCTTCAGTGAGCCATCCATCCATCCCTCCCTCCATCCATCCCTCCCTCCCTCCCTCCATCCATCCATCCATCCATCCACTCATCCATCCATCATTCAATCAACAGCTTACTGGACAAAAGAAAAATAGACTATTATCTTCAACGTTGTGATAGTAGCAATATAAATAATTAAAGTGAGATCGGCCGGGTGGTGGTGGCACATGTCTTTAATCCCAGCACTCGGGAGGCAGAGGCAAGCAGATCTCTGTGAGTTTGAGACCAGCCTGGTCTACAAGAGTGAGTGCCAGGATAGTCTTCAAAGCCACAGAGAAACCCTGTCTCAAAAATCCAAAATAATAATAATAATAATAATAATAATAATAATAATAATAATAATAATAATGTGAGATCAATGATAGGAGGACTAGCTGAGAAGAGTCTGAGCATTTTAAGGACCCAGGGCTTTAAAAAGCAAACTTCTAAATCTGGGGAGATGGCATTGAGTTCAATTCCCCAGACCCACATAAAAAGCCAGGTGTAGTGGCTGAAATCCTAGCCCTGGGGAAGTGAGGCTTGCTAGCCAACCAGTCTAACCTAGTTAGTGAACCAGTAAGACACCCTCTATCACAAAACAAGGTGGACAGCACCTGAGGAACACTATCCAAGGCTTCCTCTGGCTTCCATGTATATGTTCAATGGGTACATCTGTAGCCTTTCACACATGTGGACCTGCATGCTCAGATATATATATATATATATATATATATATATATATATATATATCCTATGAATACACAAATACACCAGGGTGTGGAAGCTGACTGCTTTCATCCTTTCTTTGTTCTTTTATTCATTTTTAAGGAGATGGCATCTTACTGTGTTGTCCAATCCTCCCCACCTCAGTGTCCTGAGGAGCTGTAGCTGCAGGTCTGCACCACCATGCTCCAAGTCCAAGTCAAATGAGTAGATTCCCAAAAGGACCAGTAATGAACGTTGGACCAGAGCAAAGTGTGATATCATGCTCAAGATATATGATCCCATCCAAGAACCTGTTCCTGAGCCAATAGTGTTGGGTTTTGAGTGCCATGGAGGAGATTTGGAGGCAAAATAGCCTCATAAAATAAGGATGAGATTAGAAAGCAGGATTAAAGAGTAAATGACCACATGCAAGATAACATAATTAGCCACTCAGACTCAGAAAATGTAAAAAGTGACTGACACTGGAAATGGAGACAAAATAAAACCAAGAAATATTTGGAAGACATGACCCAGGAGGTGTGAGTTGGAGTCCTGGTATATTCAACTCCCGAGTTTACCATTGCCATCTAAATTTACCATTGCCAACCACTTGCCAACACAGAAAAAAGATCCTTCTACAGAAAAGCCCTTCATGTGTTATATTACACCTAATGTGCCTCTTATCTTGATTTTCCTCCAAGATCAACATTTTCTAGTTACTTCACACTCTGTTCATTATGTCACAGTTGCAAAGCCAACATCCCATCTCTGAGTTCTGTTCTCATGTGCCCTGGTGGTCGTTATCACACATATGTCAGGAACCCTCTTTGACTGGGGATATCAAGACATACTGAGCATATGTAGTGGACCCCACTGTCAGTAGGTGCAGGGACCAAAAACGGAAAAAAAAATAGTCATCATTCCCCATTAATCATTGAATAAAGTTTGACAGAAATGCCTGTAGAGGAGTGGAGTAGTCCCTGGCTTTTTCTCTACCCAGAGAGCATAGCTGAGATCTGTGACTTACACTATTGCCTCATCAAAGTGACAGAAGTTCTCATGGGGACCATGATGTGAGTACCAGACAAGGATATAGCTCCACTCCATCTGCAGTCACCTCTCACTTCCAGCTACAAGGGGGTCTTCCATCCCTCTTTCACGTTCAGTAAGCAGTGAAGACCTAGACAAGTGCCTTATGTTTCACTCAGTGGCAGGAGACACATAGGCACTCGCTCTTCTCTAGGGGTGAATGGGTGGAAGGGAACACTGAAAACAGAAGAGCCCATCCAGATTAGGAGCACAAAAGTGGCGCCTCTTTCATGCATGTGCTTTAAGCTTCAGAGGCATTGCTGTGAGCACACGGCAAAGGACGTGGCAGAAACCGGGCCTGTAAATAGTAGATCTCCTGCTATATTTTTAGCAGCAAGCTATTATATCGACCAAGGAATAGTAATGTTAAATAATTGTATTACTTGTGCATTTCTAAACACTAAACATTGAAATACCGAGTCTCTTCAACCTCACTGAGACCTAATTTATAAGGAAGTAAAATGTTTTTTTGGTTTTGTTATGTTTTGTTTTGTTTTTTTATTCAAATGCTCTGAAAACCATTCGATCCCTGATTTGGACTGAAACCCATCACTCACAAACACAGGTTGTCTAGCAGTTTCACAGCAGGTAGGTGTTGTCTCCTGAAGTTAGTCTAGGCATAGCCTGACAGGAAGCAAACCTGAGTATTTTTGAAGAAACATTTTTTTTTAATTAACCCCATAAAGACCTGCTCAGTTTCCAAAATATGTTTATCTAAATGAAAAGGAGAAAGGAAAGAAGGGATAGAGAGGAAGAAGGAAGGAAAAGAAATTCTCAGTTCTTTCACACCCTAATGCAGTGTATCAGCATAGAGAAAACAGATGACTGATGTGAATAGATTGTGACCCAGAACTTTGAAGGAGGTATTTGTTCTCAATCGGGACAACTCAGAAGGGCATAAATAAGACCTGTGCAAATAATTATGCTGAGGCCGTTTCTGCCTCACGCTCATATATGCCCGCCTAATTGAATTGAGTGTTTAATCCCAGGATTCATTATCTATTTCCCTATCTAGGTCCTTTTTTTCACATTTATATTTAGCACCCAGCTGTCCCCTCCTCCAAATGGTCAACTGTAGCCCTGTAAAAGCCTTGAGATGGGCCTCCAGAACCCCCAGCTTTTCTGAAGCTATTTTCTCAGCAGGGGGCAGCTGGGTCTTGCTGTGTCCCTGTGGCTGGGTTAGAATTTTCAAACTGCCTTGGAAACAGGGCTATAGACTCAGTCCTTCTAGCAGATACCCCAGGTAGAGCTGGCCAAGGTGTTCTTGGTCAGCACAGTGTATTGCTCCCCTTTGTAGTAATCAGAGTAAAGCAATAAAAAGATCAGTTAACTCGCTTGCTGGAAGTTATTGATAGAGAAATTCTTTCTGCACGAAAGATTACAAACAGTGTTATCTGAGGATGGATTTGTTTTAATTTGGCATTGATGTATTTGATACCTGGTAGGATCAAAGAAAACAGAATCAAAGGGAGAAATAGAAGCAGTCTGCTCCTCTGAATATAGGCTTCTTTTATAGATAGAAAATCTCGGGACTGGAGTGCTCAAATTTATTTGTACTGATGTTTGTTTAAAGATCAATATTAAATAAATTGGTCTGGAAGCTATAGTCATAAAGCAGCTGTCGAACTAATGTAATCCCACAATGCCATTTTGTCTACTGCATGAAACCTGGTTAACTGTGTACTCCTACTCACATGTGGAAAGCCATTGAAAAAGAAAATAGCCGAACTGGATTTTTCTGAACTTGGACTAAATTGAAATCAAATGTGAAAGGCATTTTAAAAAATACAAACTTAAAAACCATGCTTGGTCCCCTTTAGGATGGCAAGTGACCAGTGTGTGTGTGTGTGTGTGTGTGTGTGTGTGTGTGTGTGTACCTAAAACTTCCTTATAAAACATAAAAACACTACTTTCTGCCCTGTTATGTTATCAATATGAAAGATAAACCCTAGGACCCTTGTTTTGGGGAGTCCTGTCTACCCGTGATGTTGTTGTATTTGATCATGTTGATGGCATTTGTTGGCTGATTTGCTTTTGACCACTGTCTTTGCAGTTTATGTGGTTCATTGTGCCCGAGTACGAAGCAGTTTGCTTGCACACTTGCAGTTTTGAAGTGTTTGCCCTACTCTATATCCATCAGAGATTCGGAGGCAGAAACTCACAGCCCAAGGCACAAAGACTATGCCTCCTCCCTGATGGCTGTGTAGCCTTACTTATCCCACTCTCTTTGCCACATTTCTTGAGTGTCTGAGTTTTCTTTTTGTCCCAATTACTGACACATAAGACAGGAGTTCTGCTATTGCAGGTCATGAGTCTGATTGTGAATGCAGACCATGACATAAACATAAAGGTATCATGACCATGCAGCAACAAAGAAAAGCCACTGCATTTGCTGTCCCCGAGCCATCAGAGCAGAGGAGCACTTAAACTCACTGAGCCATCAAGCAGAGGAGCACTTAAACTCAGCCTAATCCATCCACATTATTTTTGTTCAGGGGGAAAAATAAATTTTTGGAACAGGAGGGCATAGCTTCCTTTGACCTGTTCTGAGGAGCCTGGCCAAGGAGCAAGGTTCAGACATGAGTGTTTCCTAAGAAAAGGCATCTTTCTGAAAGTCAAAGTCTGCGATTGCAAGTGGCATAACCTGGGGCAAATAACCCACCTCTGCACAGGCTCAGCTGCCTAACCCAAAAGGAGGCAGAAGGTAACAAGCAGAGTTGTGTTATGGAGTAGATAAGATAATCAACTAAAAAACAACTGGGACAGGAGAGGTGGCCCAGTGTTTGATGGTGCACACTGCTCTTGCAGAGGACCTGAATTTGGTTTCCAGCACCCAAGTCAGACAACTCACAACTGTGTCTAACTCCAGCTCCAGGGGAATCTGATGCCTCTGACTTTCAAAGCCACCTGCACTCCTATGTAAATATCATCATACAGATATGCACTTATACATAATTTAGCTTTGTTATTGAAAATAGTTTAACACCACACCTCGTATCCAGTTTAAAATGATAACTACTATAATCATGTTATTGTATAAAAAAAAATGACTCACTTTCATCCCACTTCAACCAGGAACTCCAGACTTTTCCAAAAGTGGTTTAAACATTAGAAGGAATGTTATTTTGATAGTTTATGCAAGTCAAATCTGTTTCACAATATTGTTCTGGTTTTGAAGGGTTTGAGAACATACTTAAATAGTCACAAATGTAAAAAACTATTTCTTCTTATTGACTCATGTCAGATAATCCTTAAGTATTTCATCCTAGCTCGTAAGGAGGTGCTGAACCTCACGGCAGCAGAAGCCACAAGTTTCTGGGTTCACTTGTTGTGAGTGACCCGTACCTCAGGTCATAGAAGTCGCAGCTGAGTCCCAGCCATCCAGAGGTGAATGAATAGTCACATTTGACCTGGTGGGAGAGGTGTGTCTGTTTCATGATTTTTTTTTATCATCTTCATCTTGTTTTTTTTTGTTGCTTTGTCACTATTGGGAGATAATAATAATAATAATAATAATAATAATAATAATAATAATAATAAATTCTTACTGATAATACCAAGGAGGCCTGAGAAGTTACCTTACCTGTTTCAAACAAATCTTATCTTTCAGAATTTCAGGATTTGTCCTGTCAATAACATGGACGTGTGCTGAGAAAGTAAGATCGGGAGAGATGGGGAAGTGAGATAGATACCCGTGTCTCTCGAAGGCTGGCTGGCTTTGTGTGGCAATGATAATGCATAGTGGACAGTGGCCAAAGAAACTCTGTGTGACATTGAAGCGCCATCCTTATTACAAAGTCAGGGTTAGCTTCAAGCGCTGTGTGGAAAACTCGGTCCACATCAGGGCTACCGAGGGCCTTTTCAGCGTGAAAGGGCACAGTCCTGGTGTTCCGCAGACATCATCTGCCGCCAGCCAAGCTCTTGCCTGCTGGTGAACTTACATATGTGGGTCACACAAAGGAGGGAAGGGAGCTCATTGTCCCATGCCTGGAGGAGCACTGAGCATTGTATGATACAAACATAAAACTTGGCCCTGCCACGAGCAGTTTCTCACACAGCACATTGAGACAGACAGCTTTGGTCTGTGTCTAAGGACTGTGGAAGGACTCTTCCCTCCTGTGCTTTCTTGTTAATCAAAGACTAAATTTAAATTTTGAAAATGTTTTCCTTCCAATCCTTTGGAGAAATGTCTTCTCCTCTCAAGTGCAAGTGTTTTTAGCCTTCTTGGCGAGGAACCTTTTTCCTCCTTTAAGCCTTAATCGTGGGTCGGTTGCTAGGACAGTTACATTCCTAACTTGGCACTCTTCAGTCACTCTGGAATGTTGTCAGTGTCCAAAGGAGATTTTAGTTGGCATCTTGATTTAACATTTTTAAAAACCCATGTACGTGTATCCAGTTTATATATTTCAACTTCTCTTAATAAAGATGTAAAACTTAAACTAAAATTGTAGCTGATTGTGCTGAATTATTGCTCTAAGATAGATTCATCAAATCTCCCAGCTGTATAAGACAGGGCTTACTAATGAAGTTCCCTATCAAAAAGAAAAGCCTAATTTTGATTTGGCTTAGGTAATGAACTTCTTTTTCCTGGTGTGACAATCTGCATGGGGTGGCTAAAAGAGTAGCTAGAGAGCGTGCGCTCACAGAGGCGTTATGCAAAATGTCTTTTGTCTCTTTTTGCTGGGATATATTAAATTTTCAATGTAGTCTATGTAATATAAAATTATGATAATGACTTTTGGCCCACTGTGAAGGCAGCTTGCTGGTCCTGAGCGTGTGTGTCTGGCTTGAGCACTAGGTTACACTGTGGGAGTTGCCTTTTCTATTAGCAAACCTCTAGATACCTAATGATGAATTTTCTTTCACCAAATGTTCTCCTTTTGTCTAAAATACAAGCATTTTCTAAATTGCTTTTGAGAAAAACAAGAGAGGCAGAGAGGTCTATGGCACTAACAAGGGATATTGAACAAAGCGAGGGATTCAGTTAGCATCGTTCTTGTGATTATAAACCAACCAAAAGGTTGTTTCAAGTACCAGTGAAAATATTTACCATCTTATTGGCATAACCGCATCGTTTAGGGAAAGGACAAATTGAACAATTGTCTTTCACAAAATCTGCCCGTTCCTTCCAGTCATGTGGAAGTGGAGGGTTGCATTTATCATAGATGGTTATGGAAACTTTAACTGTCCGTGAGTATTGTTTGGGGAGGAAACATCTTTTTCCCTTTCCATTTTCTTTTCTAAAATTTTAGGTAATTAAAATGTATAAAATAGTGGACATGTCAGTGTTCCTGTTAGTTGGTGTATTTGATACAAATATCTAGGGAACACTTTGTAAAGAAATGGGCAAGCAATATCTTATTTCCTGTCACATGTAATTTCTAAACGATGGTTCTTATCCATTGTGATGAAGGGGACTTCTCCAAAACATCACTGAAGGCTGGGAAATTGGTCTAGACACCACCCTGTTTGTAAGATCTTCCAATATTTCTCAGAACCAGTTTACAAGATACACAAGAGCATCTGTCTTAGTACATTTTCTTTATTTTCTTCCCAAAGGCCCATACCTGTCTGAACACCAGGATATCCACTGCTTGGTAGTCGTGCCCTCATGTGTTCTTATGAACTTGACATGATAATAAAGTCTGTGTGGGGATCACAGTTAGATGTGATATCCAAATCATGGCTATGACACATGCCAGAATGTCAGCTGGGGCGGGGGGGGGGGCTTTGTTGTTAAGCATGTAGAAAATGCCAAAGAAAAGGACTGTTGGTGCAAAACCTCCCACATAGTGAACACACTGGTACTAGATGTGTATCTTATAGTTTTTGAAGCACTGGTCATTTATTAAGTTCTTTGATGCATTATCTTGTGCCAGTAAAAGTCACTGCAGAGGCTATTATTATATCTTGTCTGTTGATAACAGTGGGCATCTCATTGTTTGCAGGCCAATGACTAACTTTGGAAATGAATGAATTGCCATTACCTATTAGAAAGTTTATTAAAATTGCTCTTTAAAAATCAACTAGAGGACATGTGAAATAGGAATCTCATAAGTTGGGATCTCTTGAATTTTATTCCTGAAAATAATAAAAACTGTTGCAAAGCACTTGTCATAAAGGGTTGGATTACTTAGATACCAAGAAGTAAATTGTAAAAGAAAAATAATTAGGGCTATAAAAAGGAAAAAAGAAACAGAAACTGTTTGATAGATAAACCACTTGCTGTACAAGCATGAAGACCTGCAACCCTTTTCCTGGGGCTTGAAAACAGGCAGGTCCCTGTAGCTAATTGTTACCTCTAGATTTAGTAGAAGATCTCAATGTCAAAAAACCATGTGGTGAGAGATGAGAAAGACACTTGATATCAACTTCCGACCTACACACACACACACACACACACACACACACACACACACGCACACGTGCACAGATACACACACACCCATACATATGCACATATGTGCAGTCATGAATTCATACATGACACATACCTATAAAAAAGAAAAAGAAAAAATCCACCTCTGTGTCAGTACCTTGGTTAAAGGACATGGCAAATTTATATGCAGTTGGCTCTGCCAATGCCTTTGGGGATGGCACCTTGTCCATTGTTTAGCTAGTCAAGAGTTGGTCACCCCATCTTCACATGAAAGTACTGCTCTTGTTTTCAGAAAAGGTATTATGTGCCTCTTCAGGAAAGCAGTGAGGAAGCCAGGATTAAGCAGAGGGTCCCATGTGGGCAAGCTGTGCCATTGGAAGCCACAAATGAGGCCAACTCCAGTGACCTTATTCCAGTCAGTTTCACATGGAGATGAGTAGATGGATTGCTCATGACTGTTTAAGATTCTTTCTTAGCTGGTTTAAACCTGTGGGCAGTGATGTGTCTGCAGAGCCTGGGTACAGTGTTACACATACTTTGGAAGGGGCAGAGATGAATAAATGAGTGAACAGTTAGATTGGCACAATCCCAATGGTATCTATCAGTCCTGAGATGATGTGCTTCTGTGATTACTCTGCCCATGTAGTCAAAAATCCAGGGGTCCTTTTGGTCCTAGTTTATTTTTCCATATGTGCCCCATTTTGGTATGATGCAAGAGAGAACAAGGGAAGTGATTCTTTAGGAGAAACCTTCAAAATAGATGGCACAAGAAGATGCTTGTATAGAAGAACAACAGATCTCTGCAGCATGTGTCTATGTTTTTGTCTTTAATTCTATGTCTGTTTTATCAGTTGAACCAGACAATCCCAAATGAACAAAAACTCGCAGCACATAGAATATTGGAAAGTTTTGCTGGTCACACACCATCAAATGATGACTCTGTTATAGAAAATGCCATGGCGTTGTAATTGGAAAATGGGCTGATTTTATTTGTACTCATTGGTCTATGGCTAAAAAGCCTGAGCATAGAGGAATAACTTATAAGCTAATCGGGGAGGAAAGACTTTCAATTCAAAGCATGCTAACCTGAGGACCATAAACAGCATCCTGGAAGCCAACTGGAAATCCCCAGGTCAGATGTCCAGTAAAGGTCCCTCCTTAGTAAAAAGTGTAAATCTCGAAGCAAAGTCACTTACAGGGTTCAGTCTCTGCCGAGAAGCAGTAAGTCATTTGCTCCATAACAAGTTGCCAACACAAGGATTTTTCTCTAGCCCTGGAACAAATAAGAGAACCCTAGAACAGAATTTCAGTCCTCTGTGCCTGAGGAAAATGTCTCCCAGGGGATACTGTATCTACCAAGGACTGTTTCATTTGAGGTCTTGGAAAGTACATAGATGTTGTCAGGCTAAAATGTACTGCATTTTCTAGCACCATTTGGCAACATCATAATGTCTTTTACTTCTTTCAGGCAGGAATACAGATCTTTTCTTAAATCTTTCCATGAAGGGACTTATAACTTTAATTCTACTAGTCAAGAACCAAATTCCTCTATTCCAATCAAAACATATATACAGATATGCCCATGCCACAATGTCAATATGTTATTGTTCTAGTCACCACCTCTTTAGTTCCAGGAGAGTCAAGCCATCGCTTGGCATTCAGTGTTCTGTTCTTTTGAGCCATGCCTTGTGAGATAGGGAGGCCAGGTTCACCTTCGTGGATTCTGTGAAGGTGCCACAAAGAGACTGGCAGCACTTCTGTCCTGGTTTAGTTCACCACACCGGGTAAACATTGGAGTATTTGCTTCTTGTCACTTTGCTGAGCCCTGAGATAATAACAGAGTAATTTTAAAGCAGAACATTTGAGACAGGCCTTTGATTTTACTTCTATCAAGTCTGTGTGTGTGTGTGTGTGTGTGTGTGTGTGTGTGTGTGTGTGTGTGTGTGTGCTTATTCTATGAATTTAGGCACTGCAGAAACTTTTGTCTCCTGGGCTACCTTTAGGACTATAACTGGACCAGCAAAGATGCCTCCCTCCCATTCTTCTTTGCTGGGAACTATATATTAAAGAAGGTGCTTGTCATTCTCATCAAAGGCACTGGCCGCCTCTTCTGTGTCTCCATGTGTTGAAAATGTAACCGTTATTATCCCACCCCGTTTCATGCATCTTCCAGATGATTTAACTGAGCTGAAGCTATGGAGGATATGCTGACTGGCACTTTTCCCAAGCTTAATGTGTTAACAAAAGCCAATGGTGTCAGTTTTAACAGTTTTAGCTAAATTCCCACGGCACTCTTAACAAACGCTGAAACCTCTGCCATGTCTAACCCTGACAGATTTCCTGCCGTCATTGCACACTTAAAATAAATGTCATCCCCAATCAAAAAGTTCACATTTTCTCTGACAATATAATTTGTTACTTTGTTCCTGCTTTATCTTTCTTTGGCACAGGAATCTTCAGCCCAGACATGTCGCCTTTCCTCGGTGTTGGCTGTTGTCCTTTGTGTCCTTCCAAGTATCTGAGTTAGATCAGAAAGCAAAGCTAAGACACTATTTTCATCCCAAGCATTAACAGATAGATATTTCAAATGTTTGCTTGGAGAGGACATCATACTCTTATTTCAAATCCAATGTCTCAGCCCCTGTTAGCTGCTATAACAAAAATATAAGCTCGGTGGCTTATAAGTGACAGAAGTTTTTCTTCATGGTTCTGGAGATATCCAAGCTCACTGCAGATCCTGTCAGGTGAGAACCTACTTCTTTGTCACAGCTTTTCTTGCTGTATGCTCTTAGTTGATAGGGTCAGCATCTCTCGGGTCTCTTTTACAAGACTGTAATCCCATCTGGGAGAGGCTCCCCTGTCTTGACCAAATCAACTCCCCAAAGCCTGAGACTTAGCTACCATCCCTCTATGGGGGTTAGAGTTTCAACACAGGAATCTGGGTGGGCACACATTCTATCCATTGTACCCATATATCTTATTGCTGTGTTACAGAGCATTGCACTCTTATAGATCCAACATGAGGATTATGGTTGGTTCCAAGGAAAGAACATGGGTTCTGGAGTGGGACTTGGCTGGGAGCATTGTGTAATAATGAACAGATCATATAACACTTCTGTGTTTCCATGCCTGGGGTCCATGAGTAGAACGTCTAGAATAAAACACTGGTCAGGGCAGTGTGCCTGTCATTGCTGCCAGGCTTTACAAAGCTCTAGGCTATGCTGTGTGCTGTATTTGTATGGCAAAGTTTTTCTGTCTTTTGTCCAGGACTCTATTACACATTATTTTGCTCTTTACCATCTTCCAGTATTTGGGGGCTTGGTGGAGACACATGAGATGCTAACACATGAATTCCTCCAAGTAGAGGGGAGAGGTTGCCTTCTGTATGTGCAGAATGATACCCAAAGGGTCCAAACTCAAGCATCTTGTACAATGACCTTGCTTGAGTGACTCTAAAGAACCCACCTGAATACCCTTTGGTCTTTTGTATGTCTAGGCAGTGTAGCCTAGTGGATGGATCACCAGGACGGAATGGCTAGGCCAGACTCTTGCCATCAACTTGAAGCTACAGAAATGAGGTCAAGCCAATTCTCAGTTCTTTAATTTTCTTTAACGCTATGTCAAAGGGGTTGCATGAAATAGTCATTAAGGTTCTTTCAGATGAAATCAGTATGGTTTTAAAAGTAAGAAAGATGTCTTTGTTGTTGTTGTTGTTGTTAGTGAGCTTAAAGCCAGTCCACAGAGTTCTGTTCCCTCTTCTGTCATCTCCCTGCCCCCACTCTCCCATCACTCTTTCTCAGAGAGTAAGAGAGAGGTGGCTTGCACAGCAGCTGGCTAATTTCCCTGGTTTCACACTACTGTTTAATGATCCGTTTCTCTTGAGCCTCCTCTCTCATCTACTCAAAGATAGGTACAAATTGTACCTATAAAAATTAGAATATGACTCAGGGTTATCTTTATCCCCCTTCAAATTTTGTGTGTTTAATAACTTTCCATCATTGATTTTTTGTCTTTACAAATTCCTTAATGATGTGTTGCTGTCTCTGATACCCTACATGTTTTTGAGATGTCATGCAAACATATGCACTTAATGTGTTCTATTGTCTTCAAAGCGAATGATACAAATTCACAGGAGGCAGCAGCCTGCAAAACAGACCCTGGTATGCACCTTGTGGAAGGGGTGGTTGCCCAGGAAGTCCTGGGTACTATTTCATCTCTGCCTTTGCCCACAAGGTGTGGGTGAGGGCAAGGCCTTGAGAAGAAAAGCCTGGGACATGGGTCATTTGTAATGCAGAGTCATTATTAAGCAGAGACTTATAGAGAACAATCCTTTGAACATACCATTGTGGGGAAAGGCCATTTTATTATGTTAGTCAAATAGTGCTGCATACAGCCCAGCTTCCTACACTGTTGTTCACAAGCTCATCGGGGCCCATGAGACTAAGTGTGCAGGTCACAAAAAAATCCACACCAGTTAAAGGCTCTGAAAGTCCAGTGAAAATTAATTCAAAATCAAATGTATAATGATTGTCACAGCATGAAGCACCAACAAATGCTGGTAAAGTAGAATATAGACTAGTTCATGTCATGAATTATAGGGCTTCTACTATACAAACAAAGTTGTTGACTCTTACAAAGGCATAATGGTTAAACTATGGAAAATAAAGGCTTATAATATTTCCCTATTGCCATTCCTCATTAGTACATCTTTGAATTCTATTATTTTAGAATGTTTGATTTTAAAAATTGTTTGACTTGCTGACTCGAGTTTCATTTAAAAACAGGTTAAATAAATTTTGGCTTGAGATTAGGACAGAATTTTTAACGATTCCTGAGATGGTCCTAAACATACTCCTGCCATTTTGTACTATGTGTTTAAGCAAAGTGGTGGTGTCAACACTGATTATTATAAAATCAAAATACCAAGCAGCTCTGAAAGATGATGACGATTCTCCATGCCCTGCCATACAATAAACCCAAGCAAAACATGGGTCTTTGAAAGTCCACTCACTTCATTAAAACACACATTTCATTTCATCTTTACTATATGGTGGAATTGCATGTATACCAAAGAATTGTTTTAAACTAACCCTCTTTATACTTTGTTATCAGTAAATAATTTGTAGACCTAATATGTCTGGGATTGGATAAAAATATGGTGCATGGAAAGGGTTGTGATTGGGAAAGCTTAGGGAAAGTTTGGAATAGTAGACTAGGGATTCAGGGTTCTTCAGACCCAGCCTTAGCTTTCCACCTACAGACCAGCATGTGGGTATCATGTCATCGTGGACTCAGCTGGTCCTTCTTTTAATTGAAGGTCAGTGGTTTAATGTCTGTGTAAGCTGTTTGCCCATGTATTTGGAGGTTAGTGTTGGGATTCCTGAAGTATTTATGCATGTCTGCGTGTATTGTCTTTGTGTCTCCCCGTCTATAAAAGGGCAGGAAATCTGGACACGAGATGCAATGATGAAATCCCTGGTAGAATTTTCTCTGAGCAGAACAAAGCAGTCCCTTCCACTGGACAGTGTGGGGCCAGACTTCATACTTGTAAATGTTTCATGGAAAGTCTAAATATGCTGGTATAAATGAATTGGCCATTATTGGCAACACAAACCCTTGTAATGCATTTAGAAACTGTCAGCTGATGACTCTGAAGAAAGCAGAGCAAAGCTAGCAGGGTCAGTCAGCTTCCTTCCCAATGTCCCATCTGACAGAAGGGAAGTCTTTGCCCAGGCTGGGGGAGGGCTGGAAGGAGTTTTGTCCACCACTTCCAGTTGCTATACTGCAATGGGTTTGTTTCACTTCGGATTTTGGATTTGTTTTCTCTTTGTGTTATCAGAGTAAAGCTATTTGCACTCATCCCATACCCAGTGGCTCTGCTTTGCCCTGCTTTGGCAAACATAGAGCTTTCAGTAAGTTTTTTCTGGGAAAGGTTATAGATTTGGGCTATTTGGGAAGGCACAGTAATCACTTAAAATTTGAAAACACCAAAAATGCAATATTAGTTTCTGTAAATGTAATTAGGTTTGGCTTGGAAAGCAGCTTGCAGAGACTTAACCTGGGGGCTAGTGGGAGGCAAAGAAAGGTCCTTCTATGAGGTCAGAGGCCACAGCAGCAGGAGCCAGACTTCTGCCTGTGTTTCCCCCAAGATCCCCTCTTTCCTCAAGTCCAGCAACCGTGTCTGAATATTACCAGTAAACACAAGTCCCATTCAATTAATAGAACTGGTGCTGGGACTTTCTCCTTAAAATGCAGCATTGCAAATGGTGCCTGGGTGCAGACAGAGAGCTTCAGTGTTATCTAATTGATAGCAGAGTTTTCTTCATTGTTGAATCCCCAAACAAGATCTGACTGAGGTCTGTTACCAAGATACCAGTCGTGGGTCCAATGACAGGACAGACAGCAGAGCAGAGCGGTGGAGGGTGCTGAGTCTCCAGTCAAGCCTGCCTCTCTGCCCTTGTCAAGTGACCTTGGACAAGTTCTCTGTGAGAATAATATGAAAAAAGTAATAGTGTTAGTGAGTCATCATACCTCATAAGGTGATTGAAGAATTGAGTAACATAGCATGCATCAAGCCCACGGTAGTATGCCTAACAGAACAGTTATGCAGCTGTGCTTAAATACGATTGCTGTTGTGTCCTTCTTAATACTTGGGCTTTTTAAAGAGTTATTTTATTTTGAATTATATGTGTGCATTTGTGTCTGGGCCAGGGAGAATGTGCTGGTGACAGTGGAGGCAGCAGGTACCCTGGAGCTAGACTCACAGGAATCCAGGCACCCAATATGGGGTTCTGGGAACTGAACCCAGGTTCTCTGCAAGAGCAGTGCACACTGGGCAGCTGAGTCACCTCTACAGCCCAGAATATTTAGGCTTTTGAGCCAGGCCTGGTGATAGCACATGCTTGAAAGGCCAGCCTTTCGGCAGTCTGGAGCTGAAGATGCCAGCTTGAGCTACCATAGGGAGACCATACCTTAAAAAGAAAAAGTGCTTAGCCTCTCTGACTTTTTGTTTTTCTTCCAGAGACATAAAAGGCTGGACTAGGGGACTCCTCTATCTCTGAAGTTTATTAAATTATTGATGAAAAATATTGACTATATTATACAAGCATTTTAAACAAATTGACATAAACATAATTTTAACAAATCACTCTGCCCTTTCTGCATTTATTGCATAGCAATGAAAACAACTTTCTGATATATCCAGAAGAAGAAAATATTGGAAATCCTGTAACATTTTTATTTCATTAAGAAATCTATGGCATATTTTTTAAGCAAAAAAAAAAATCAGGAAAATTTTTTACCTAATTTTCTAATTTTGGTCAAATAACAATGATACATTTTTAATCTCATATTTTAACCTTCATATTTTTAATCAGATTTCACATCTCTATATAATATTGACTAAACTGACATATGTATTAAAAAACAACCAAGGAATAAAGATTATTGTTTGGATATATAAATCTAAAATAATACAGCAACTGGTCTTTCAGTGATTAAAGCTGCCTTCCCCTTTAATAACTCTCCTAAGAAACAGGAAATGTAATTTCCCTACACCTTTCCTGGGGCTCTCCAATCAGCAAGGTCCTCTGGGGGGCTCCCCACTGTATATTCCTTCATCAACATGGAGTCCCCCAAGGGGACCACACACACTCTGTTAAAATTAGCTGTGTTCCACATTAGTGACACGAGCTGAGTATTCCTGAGAGGGGTACACAGTTGTATGGTGCCGCTTCCTGTTTGAGCAAAATCATATCTTTAATTGCAGAGAATTTTTTTCATTACCTGTTAATTGATAAATCATGCTTGCTTCTGCTGCTGGGATCGCACACCACAAACCTGATCATGAGCAGCCTCCAGCCCAACCCCCCCCATTGTCCTTTTCCACCCCCAAACAAAAAGGGCAGGAAGCCACATGGTTAGAGAAAGAAAACAGGCAGGTTGCAGCCTAAGCATTAGGCCTGAAGTATATCATAAAAATAAAGTGTGTGTGTGAGTGTGTGTGTGTGTGTGTGTGTGTGTGTGTGTGTGTGTGTGTGTTCATGAAAGTATACACACATATACATGTGTATGGCATTTAAAATAGTCCCCTTTTCTTTTCCCCCTCCTTTTGTCATTCTGTCCTTTGATTCATATTTCTAATCTGGGTAGCAAGAGGCTACCGTCTTGGGAAGAACAGTAAAAGTCCTGAGTACAGTGAAATAATTTAGCTGATAATTCCCCACTGTATAATTTTCTCCGCTTCCTGCTAGCTGACCTTGTGGGCTCCTGTCAGGTTGCTAAGGGAGATCCAGCAGGGCTCCAGCTCTGTTCCTTTATTTTTAAGAAGTATTATAGGGTAGAGTGGTGTGTTGGTGGCAGCTGAGTGATGGGGCTGGGCGCAGAGTGTTTGATCAGATAGTGTGGAGCAATCCTCCCCATCCTCCAACCCTCACTTTCTGTGAGAGCTACAAGATAGAGAAATTGCTGCAAACTGTTGAGCTGGAATCCTGAACTTGATGGATGTCATCAAAATGTGGCTGGATCCCTTGGGGTGTGGCCTAAGGAGAGGGCTGGCCAAGCAGATGACATCTAATGGAATTCGGAGCCTTTTATCTCAGAGATGTCAATCTTTGTCCAGATTAGGGTTGAGTGAAAACCCTGCAATGTCTGCAATGAAGGCAGTTTTCAGAGTGGGATTGCAAAGCCAGATTCCTGAAGTCCCTCTCCCCTGTCCCTGGCCTTTCTGAGCTGGACCACATGCAGTTTGAGCAGGCAGCAGAAGGCAGAGTAAGCAGCTGGGGAAACTGCCTATATCATGATGCTCCCAGCCCAGGCAAAAGTTATCCTGCTCATTATGAATGGGACGTAATACACCATTGATTTGTGTCCAAGTAATTCCCAGGTAATTATAGGCCATCGATCTACCCAAACAGGAGCCATGGCAGTTGTATTCTGCAAGCCTCATGTTGCCTCACACCTGGTGACTGCTGTACCAGTGCATTCAGGTTCTAGAACAATCCCTACCCTAATCCTCCCATGGCTGGGAAGGTCCTTGGAAACTATCAGATGGTTCCAGGAGCTGGTAGGAGGCCAGGTGAATCCCAGTTTCAGTCTCCTCTTTGAGGAATCCTTTGAAGATATAGAAGAGGTAAGGCTGCTTCCTGTTTGTGGGGGCTGTTTATATGCCCCCAGCAGTGGGACAGGAATTGCATCAGCTGGCTGCTTTTGTGTCTCAGCTGTCACTGAAAGAGTGTAGTAATATTCCTGATTAAATGTCATTACTCTGTGGCACAGAAATGGGAACAGTGACATGATTTTGGATCTGTTCCTGTTAAAATTCAGCAGTAGAAGCAAAGCATGTCTACCGTGGATTAAGCACAGCTATTTTTGCGCCATATTCAGTCGCAGGCTCAGAACTTGTATCAATATGTCTTCACTTCATATCATTGATTCCCTGAGGCCTTTAGCTGAAATGTAAAAAAAGACCATAAGTAATAGAACGCTAACACTATTGTTCAATCAGCAGCTGCTGCCACCTCAAAATAATGTGCTTAATGTCCCAGATTAAAATAAATTGATGCTAATAAAAGTTGATTTGGTAACAGTAGGCAAAAACAGTAGTATGAAAAAATAAAGTTTGTATCCAGTGTACTCCTGCTCCAGTCCTTACCTGATTATCTAGTACTTAAAGTTGGCCAGTAGGGACACTTGTAGACACAACATTGCCCCTTCATAGGAAGGATTTACCACTTTTTGGTTCATAATCATATTTTAGTATCTTATGTCTATAATAAGCTGTTAAGTGTGTATATGGGTGAAAGGGAGCTGGGCACAAAGAATTTTAAAAGTCAATTCTAGGGAAATATCCAGAGATTGTTAATGTTCCTAAGCAGGATTAAAATTGTGTAATTGCAAAGGCTCACCCTCAAGGAAACAGACTGTAAAGCAGGCTGGGTTGTCACATTATCAGTGGCCCAGCCTAGCTCTTTCACTGACTGTAGCTTTAGGCAGATGGGAGGGATACAAGGAGCAAAGTGCAACGCCTCACTCATGGCCACAACTGTACACAGCACTTACATGACTGTGTGTTAATACATTTATCTAGATTAGAATAATTAGTTGGACTGTATTTGATACCATTGGTAGACAGTATTATTTACTAAACCTTGCCAAGAGACTTTAAGAAAGAATTTATGAAGCCACTGGCTCAAATACAGATTTGGTGTTCAGGGGCCTGGCATTCAAAAGATGTGGCATCACCAAGCAGCTCTTAGGATCATCCAAAGGTCCCCATACCTTTCACTGTGGGGGAGGGGCGGGAGGCGTTTCTTGGATCCTGTTGCCAGGCGCTGATGTTGAGCAAGTCATGCTCCTACATTGGGGCAGACAGTAGAATTTATTCTCCCATTTGGCATCTACATGTTACCAGATCAGGGCTTTTGTCTCCTCCTCTTACTAGATAAGTTGAAACATTGACAGGCAGCGTGTTCCTTTTTCCCCCTTTTATTACAGTAATTTATAAGATATTTTAGCTAACAGGAGAAAGGCCCAAGGGGGCATTCTCATGTTAATTACCAAATGTGGGCTTGTCAAAATCAAATAGCTCCAGGAACGACGCAAGTAGCTCTGCATCACTGGGTTGTTTGGCCCTCAACCCAGTATTAGCTACTTTTTAAAATCCGGGTTCATTAGGCTTTTAACTGTAGAAGAAGAATCCCTACCCAGGGCTTTCAGTGGAAGCCGAGGCCCAGTCAGCAGCTTAAGGGTTTAATGTAAATGACATTAAAAAATAGTTTCATCTAACATACTCAGGGAAATATAAAACAAAACAAGAAAAAGCCCTGCCTTAGAGAGCCAAGCATTCCTTTTCTTCTGCTCCCTACAGTGTGACAATGAAGGCAGTTTTCAGTAAAGAACACTTTGAGGAATGTGTAGGTTCTGTTTTATTTGAAAACATCTTACTGTTTAGTATTCTTGGAATGGTGAGTTCAAGGCAGTTGAAAAAAATTAAGCTTTCTTTCTTCTGTTGTTGTTTGGTTTGGTTTTTTGTTTGTTTGTTTGTTTTTTGTTTTGTTTTTTTAAGACAGAGTTTCTCTTTGTTGCCCTGGCTATCCTGGAACTTGTTCTGTAGACCACGCTCACCTTAAACTCAGCATCTGCTGGGTGCTGGGATTAAAGGTGTGAGCCACCACCGCCCAGCTGTAAAACCTAAGCTTTTCAAATCTCTAGTCCTAACCCAGATGGAACTGCACATGGAGATACAGCATGATGTTTGTTCTAACAGGTCTTTCAAGCAACCCAAGAGTTTCATTTTTCAATAAGGCTCACTCACCTAAGCCGAGCAGCCGCCTTGTTCCTGGGCCTTGCCAGGATTACCTTCATGACCTCCTTTTTTCTGTATGTGGTTTCTCAATCACCCAGTCCAGAACCTTGAGCTGTAGGGGATAAACAGAGATAAATCAGGGGTGTTTTTTGTTTGTTTGTTTTTGTTTGTTTTTTAACCAAATACTTCTCTAGCCAGCATCAGCCCCACTGTTGACTGACTGAGAGTCAAGTTTCTGACTATGTCAAAGAAGGACATCAGCAAACAGTTGTTGATGTCAGCCAGAAGTTAGAAGTAAGATTTGCAGCCAGGCATTGGTGGTGCACGCCTTTAATCCCAGCACTTGGGAGGCAGAGGCAGGCGGATCTCTGTGAGTTCGAGGCCAGCCTGGTCTCCAGAGCGAGTGCCAGGATAGGCTCCAAAGCTACACAGAGAAACCCTGTCTCAAAAAAAACAAAAAGAACAACAAAAAAAGATATATATATATATATATATATATATATTATATCCTCTTGTTGTAATCAAGAGCTCACTCTGTACAAGTGAGAAGGAATTGAAGAGGTGTGAACTGCTAAGGTTCAGGGTGCTCCCATAGTATAGTTCCTATAGCTTAGAGGTTACAGTGAATCAGAACTTCAGTCCTCAACTCCTCAGAGTTACCAGACAAGCATTTATCTAAAACTTACTGGATTTCAGGTTCTGTATTAGATACTAAGGATACAAACATAGGTGTAGCATGAAGATCTCCTAAAGTAACAAAGGTCAAACGAGGTGTCAGACAGGCAAATGAGCAGTACAGTGTTGGCCTTCATCCATGATGGTTAATCTTAGGTGTCAACCGGATGAGATTTAAAAATCCCAATGGAAGCATACCTGTCTGTGAGGGTGTTTCCAGAAAGGTTTTACAACACAGGAAGATGCATCCTGAATGTGGGCAGCTGTGTCCCACGATGGGTTGAGCCATGACGGGCTGGGATTCTGGCATTAATCTCCTGACTTCAGAAGCAGTGGGTCCAGGTCCAGATGCCTCAATCTTAAGGCTCCCTGGCAAGTGAGGACAGAAGGCTACATTCTGAAAAGGAATTGTCTCGAGGAGCAGGTGTCTGTCATGTGTACAGAACTTGGTGATTTGCACATGTGGGTAGGCTGAAATGACACTGTAGACAGAGAAACATAGGCTTTCTGGGTCAATCAGGGCCTTCTAAGGCACAACAAGGACTCTGTGTATCTTGCCCTTACATGGATTTTCTTCAGCAGAATGACAGGGTGGGGGTCTCTGGAGAGGGTCACTCTGGCATTAGTGTGCACTGAGGGCACTCCTGGGTACTGGGGGCACCTCAAAAGATGAACCATCCTCTCCCCACCCCTGCTCTCTGGTCTCCTGGTTTGGTACTTGCTAAACTTCTGGTGGCATCTTCGTTCTTCTGCACAGGTCTGCCTCAGCCCAGCTTACCTTTTCATTTTTTTAATGTGGATATTGATGGTATTAAAGTCACTATTAAGATCCAAACACCTAGATTTTCTCCTTGTTGTATGCTGAATGTCTTTTTTCTTGCATTTTACATTTTAGCCTATGGCAACAACTTTGTTCTGTTGTCTAAGATCTGGATAAACGTGTGAGACCATGTCTGGCCCCCTGATACAGCAGTCCATTCTTTCCCGGGCACCCACCGTCTTCATTCCTGAAGCTTTCACTGTGAGGCAGTGTCAGTTTTCTGACTTGGTTTTTAGGATCTGCCAACTTTTCTAGATCTTTTTCTGTCTCAGGATGTAAACTTTAGAATCACTTTGTCTATATCTACACACCATGCTGGAGTTTTGATTGAGTTTTTATAAGTCTATAGATTCATTTGAGGATATGACAGCTTAACAATATTGAGCAATTCCATGAACATACTTAACTTTTTAATATTTAATTACATTTATTTATTTCCATTTGCTTAATTTATCCTATTATGAGGGTGCATGCACATCGCACATGGAAATCAGAGGACAGCTTTTAGTTGTCTGTTCCCCTTCTGCTCTGTGGCTTATGAGAATCAAAGTTGGCGCACCATGTTTAGCAACAAGCACCTTCCCCTGCTGAGGCATTGCTTCGTTCCTTTAACTATAGTGTTTAACTCTCAGAAAAGTCTATATATCTTGTTATATTTATGCCTAAGTATTACTATTTTGCTTTGGTTTAGTTGATGTTATTTAAGATAGGCTCTTGATGTAGCCCAGATTGGCCTTAAACTTACTGTGTAGCCCAAATTGGCCTTGCACTTGTAATACTCCTGCTCCCACCTCTCAGGTGTTTGGGATGTCAGGTATGGGCCACCAAACCTGGCTTTCAATATTTTGATGTCAATATGAATGATGTGTTTTTAATTTAAAGTTCTGTTTGCATATTGCTTATATGTAGGAAATGAATGGACTTCTATATATAATCAGCCCTCCCTTTCTTTATCTACAGCATTTGCCTCTATGGCTTTTACATAAAAGTAATTTTGGTGTACTTATACAGAGCATATGCAGACAATTTTTCTAGTCAGTGCTCCCTAAATAATAGATCACCACAACTGTTTATGCAACAATTACTTAAGTGGTTGCAATGACTATAATATTAATTTAATTGTAACAATGCACATAATAATTGTTTGATAATTACAATTCTAGATACTGTGATCAATGTAAAGGTAAGTTAAATTACCTGAGTGGATTTCATGTAGTAATGCACAATTTTATGTAAGAACCTAAGAATCCACAGAGCTTGGTAACCAAGGTCCAACCTTCTGGGTGGAGCCATCTCTCATGGATACTGAGGATTGGTGGTGTGATCCTGTATCCTGTGACATAGCTAGTACACTTGGTAGTTACAGGAGTCTTATTGCTGAATCTTTGAGGTTTGGCAAAATATGTGATCATTGTGTCATCTGTGAACAAGGACCGTATATGTGTATTCCTTCTCTAAATATTTTGTTTTCTTTTTTGTATTATTGACTTTTCTGGAACTTCTGGTGTACAGTTGGTTAGAAATTCTAGAGGGGACCTCATTGTCTTTTCGTAGACCTTAAGGGAGATGTTCATTCCTAGCATTAGTGTGCTCACAGATGGAGAACTTAGGTCAAAGTTTTGATGAAGAATTTGAAAAAAAAATTATGCTCTATTTTGAATTGGGTGAGAGGCTTTCCCTTTTTGTATTTTACTTATTCTAGGACAATTTCATTTATGCATATAATACATAATTATTTTGATCATTTTTATCATGGATGAGTGTTGGACTTCATGAACTGCTGCTGCTGTACCTCTTGCTATCATAATTATTTTTCCTCTTTTTTGTTGACATTGGAAGCAATGACTCATTTTTCAAATGTTAATCTTGACCTTAATTCCTGAAAAATCCTTGATAACCAGTGTGTAAATCCAAGACTTCTAATTTCAATTTGCTATTTTTCCTTCAGGATTCTCTACATGTTCATGAGGTACTACGGCTGGTCATTCTTCCCTTTTGCAATAGCTTTGTCTGGTTTCGGGATTAGGGAAATGCTGATATTTAGAATAAGTTGGGAATGTTCCTTCCTTGTGGGTTTTTGAAGCTCTGTTGAATTATACATTTGCTCTTTAACTGTTTGGTAGAGTTCTCTACTCAAATGGGCATGCCAGAGACCAAATAATTCAGTCCAATTTGGATTCAGAGGATTTTTTAATTTTTTAATATATGTATTCTTCTAAACTTACAATAAAATGATACATGTATGCTTCTTCTAAAATATAAAACTTCATTGCAGTAAGTGACTGCCACATTTAAAATGTGCAAATATATCTTAATACAGTAAATATCTCTTGAAAATTAATTCCTATACATTAGGTCTGCCTAGATTATATTGAATCTCCTATTTACAGATGCAATTTTTCCAAACATTTTTGTGTTTGTGGGAAGAGTGCTCAATTTTTTATTTTCTGTCATTTTCAGTTTTGATATTAATTTTTATTGACTGATTTTTGTGCTTTAAAAATGTTGTGCACATAGATGATGAATTCTGAGTTATATTTGACACATGGTTTTGAATGTTATTTTTTAAATGAGTTTCTATATGTAAAGAATGCAGAACTATGGCCGGCATGCAGTAAGTGCTTAATAAAGTTTAGCTAGTGTTATTAATGCCTTTAGGCAGCTGGAATGTCTCCAGATATCCTTATCTCTCTGGAATATTGCTCCACCCCATTGTTAAAAGGTATAAGTTAAATCCCTGATGTCCCTTGTATTGTTTCCTTATTTATCTCCCCCCCAAAAGAACCCCAAAAACTCCTCCACATTTCCGACCAAATGTTCATGTTCACTTCCCTAGTACACACACAGATACATATGTGCGCGCGCGCGCGCGCGCGCACACACACACACACACACACAAACACACACACACACACACACACACACACACACACACACACTTGCTCGCCAAGACCCTTGCTCAAGGCTGGCATGGCCAGTCTTTGTGTTTGAAGTATAGCTTTGCAATACTTGTCAGTCTGAATCTTATTAAAGTATTCCCTTGCAATAATCCAGTCCCGAGTGTTTTCAGATCTGGAACACATCTTATGAGTCACTTGGCCCAGATGAATAAATGGAGTCCTAGAGAGGTCAGAGGCTTCTCCAAGCTCTTGCCGCTGGAGGCTATCAGAATGAGAAGCCCTTTCTTGGCGTGCCAAAACTCACAAGTGCACTGATTGCCAGAACTTAATTCTTGGGGGTATTTTTTTTCAATTTTTAATTTTATGTTACATTCCAAATACTCATTAGTCACTGTACATAATATGGCTAAAATGTTCTCCTAATTTCTGTGATTTTCTGCAGTTATTCCCCATGCAGAAAATGTACAGCATATAGAAAGGCTCCCATCCATTTGACTAAGCATTGCTGGAGTGGTTGTGTGTGGCTCCTAGTGTGCCCTTTAACAAGCCCCAGGAGGTAAATGTTACTCGTGAGTCACTCATTTCTTCCACACAACAGAGCAGCTTCTTCTGTGAAATAGTGGTTTTAAGCATTGCACAGGTAGGGAAGTAAATATCTGTGTAACTAATTGAAACTACAGGGGGAATAGAAAAAACAGAATGTGGTTATTAATAATCCCTCTATTTATATGAAATGAACTATTCATTTGAGGAACTACAACACTGAGTAGATATTGCTTCGTTTAAATTTATAACAGCTTTGTTGAATGCAAGCCTGATAGCAACAGCCTGACTTCATTGGTGAGTTTGCCACCTACAGAGTTAGGGGCTGGGAGAGGGAAAGGTGTACTCTCTGCTCAATTCAATTGTGAAGCCTGGTTCTGAGGCTGGACAAAATTGATGCTGCTTATTACAGAATGGTTTGTATCACATGTAGTCATTCACAGTCCCCAAGTTAGGTTTTCCTATAAAATATCCTGATAAAGTCTATCATATTTCCAAAATCCCTTCTTAGGTTTCAAATCCCTGACTTTGATATCTATTTAGGGGCAAAAAAAAACAAAAAGCAACAACATTTAAGAGGAATATAAGATACAGATAACTTTCTAATGTCAGAAATCTTGCTATAACTAGGAACATAGTGGAAAATAAAATATATATACCATCTCCTAATCCACATGCCAATTTTAAATTATATATTAAATTATTATAGATAACAGGAAATTCATCCCATAAAAATAACGGCAAAATCACAATTAAATCATACATTTCTACATTCAATATTTTAAAGTAGTTTTGAAAGCTAAGTCTTAGAAAATTTCTTTAAAAATATGTATGAGGCCATCAGGAACACACACACACACAGACACACACAGACACACACAGACACACACACACACACACACACACACACACACACACACTCTCGAAGACTAGCTGGTTACTATTTCATTCTAGAAAACTGAGCTGAAAATTGAACACTTTATTTCTTTATATCCCTTAGTATTGAACCGAAATTTTCTCAGTCCAATCAGTTGACTCTGATGTTGTTACCCGAACAATTCTGCAAATTAAAATATGTAAAATGCCAAACTCTTGACCTGAATGAGAAAGCTCATTCTTTTCAGTCAGTCAATAAATTAGATAAATAATAAGAGTACTGCTTAACAGTGGGTTGTTGCAGGTCATATTCCCATGGGGCTAGTTAAGATTCAATTTTCTTCATAAATATAAACAGAAGAAAACCCACCCCCTCCCCCTGAGGTAAAAACTGCTAAATTTATGGGATCAAATAATGTTTGGAGCTGAATTCATAGGGAAGGCAGTCACTGAAGTGGACATTCTCTTATGGTTTACTAATGGTAGGAGTAATACAACCACAAATTGAAGTTATTTTTGCATATATGCTGCTCATAAATGTTGTTCAAAAATATTATCAAGTACTTTAACATACAATAATAAAAAATTCCATAAGCAATATAAGACTAACTACTAATTACTAGTACTACTTAGTAGTTAATTAATAACTGTTAATTAGCTAGTTACGAATATAACTATTTGTTACAATAAATGAAATCATGAATTCAGAGTATTTGCTTGTCTCTCTTGAACCCATGGATCAAAACTATGAGCTTTGTCATACAGATAGGTCACACATACTAAATTGATTGAATTACATAGGTCATACAACAAAACCGTAAGTCATGACTCTGGTTAAGGCACGAGGTAGGGAAGGAAAAGAGTTGTTGATGGGAGCTGGGAGGGAGACAGAGAGTAAAGGGACAGGGAAACCAGAATTAGTTATATATGTGGTGGAAATTGTCAAAGAACTAACTTAATATTTAAAAGGGGGATAAAACAGGTAAAAGGGAGCCTCGGAAATTAGACTTACACTACTCTTCCTGACATGTTTAATTTGCTTGTTTGATTAACTTAGACGGGTAGAATTTGACTGGGGCTAACAAGGGTCATCCAGTATAGTTGCATACCTTCTTTCCAATAACTGCAATAAAATCAAAGATGCTTAGAAAATAAGAATAGTCTATACAACAAAGCATAGAAGAAAATGTGAGTTGAGTGAAAGCTTAAAACTTTCAGTTTAATGCAAGCAGCAAAAATTACAAGACTGCTCTGAAATTCATTTATATCTACACTGTAAGTTTATAAAGTCAATCCCAACCCTTTCTGCATTTCTCTACTCTGATCACAAAAAATAGTCTTCTTGGGCTGGAGAGATAGCTCAGTGATTAAGAGCACTGGCTGGTCTTCCAGAGGACACAGATTCAATTCCCAGCACCATGTGACAGCTCCAATTCCAGGGGATCTGGCAGCTTCACAGAGAAACATTCAGGCAAAACACCAATGCACACAAAATAGAAATAATTTTTTTTTTAAATAGGAGTGGGCCGAAGTTTGGTTTCCAGCAAGCATTGGCTCATAATGGCCTGTAACTCCAGCTGCAAGCATTCCAACACCTTCTTCTCGTTTCCTTAGGCATATGCACACCTGTTCATACAACATACAGACACTAATGCATACACTTAACTTTTAAAAAACACAAATCTAACTGCCATGCCTTTTCCTATGATTTGTCTAGTTCCTGAAGCCAGTATGCTCAGTATGAAGAAAAAATGAGCCTGGAGACAGTGCAAAACAAATAAGGTGAAAAACTTACCACTATTAAGTTGGTCTTGACTCATCCTCATCCAGTGATGCTTCACAGATCTTTCTACCCATGGAGGGTACAGAAAAGGAAAATGCAGGTGGACTCACTTAGTCACAAGAAGTCTGGGCCTGCTCAATCTCTTAACCTTTACAGATGGAAATAGCAGAATGGAAAGTTCAGAAAACAGAGAGTGGCTCCTGGCCACTTTTGCTTTTCAAGAAACACCTGAGAGCCAGAGAGGCCCGTGACTTCCCTGAGTTCCCTGCAGAGTTCATTCTATTGATACTCTCATATGAACCTGTAGAGGGTGCTGGGATGAGAGGTTATGAAGACAACAGGGAGATGGGTTTCAATTGCTTTCAGGGCAGAAAATAATTGTTGAGCAAAAAGACTAGAGAAAAGATCATTTCTTTATTATCCAATACTTACTGAAGCAAAGCACATCTCAGTTCTGAGAACTCCGATCAGTTAGTGACTAAACATGTTAGTGACTTCATGTTTCATATGGGAAGCAGCTGAAGTCAAGGCAGGTCAGGTCATGTGATGAACGCTATTTTGTGGAAGGGTTTTTATGTGCTTTCATTATCCACGCATGATGTCTATAATCCCAGCATTCAAGAGGTTGAAGCAGGAGAGTGGGTACATCACCAGTCTTCGTTACCATAATAAGATCCTGTCTCCAAACAGAATAAAACCTTCTGAGTCCCCCTTGAAATCAAAGTCTGTTCATGTTACTGTCTTTAGAAAGGAGGCTGATGGGTGATTCTGGCAGTTTCAACATCATCCCTTCCATTACACAAGTATCCACAGTGCCTGCCTGGGTTGAAGTCTTTGCCATTGGGCAATGAGGAGGCTGGATGAAGGTCCCTAAACTCTCAAGACTCTTGACCTTCTATAATGGAGCTATTTATTAAGAGGCTCACAAACATCTGTATGTAGCTCCAACTCCAGGGAAGCTGATGCCCTCTTCTGGCCTCTGTAGGCATGTGCTGTATGTACTGTACTCATGTGCAGATACCCACACACAGACACACACCCATACATATAATAAATGAATAATTGAACTATTTAAATTAAGTGAGGCTTTGTTGTTATTGTTCTTTTTCCATGTCCTTACATTATTTTCTTTATAATATCTGTGCTTTATTATAAGATATGATAATTGAAAAATATCTGGTGTGCTTAACAGCAATCCACTTCCTGCGTAGGGAGATTAACAAAAGCTCAGCATGCTACCTCTGCCTGCTGTAGTGAACCATAGCACAAGTGCTTGTTAACTCTTCTGCCTGCCAGAGTGAATCATAGTGAACCACCTCACAAGTGCTTATTACCTCTCTTATCATTCACCCAGATCCCAAACTGAAGCAAAGCTCATCCTATTTTTAATGGTTAGTGCAAGTTTCTCTGCTGACAGTGTTTCTTTGTATTTAATCCAACACCAACCCCAGGAATATCTGGGCACACCTGAAGTACTCCCCGACAGAACCCAGTCTACTTCCGTTCTTTAAACTGGCTCCAGATGGATGTCTTTCTTTCTCAGTGGGATCTAAACCTTTCCAGTCTCCCATTGAAGATCCCATTCGAACAAGTTGTAGTTCTTTCTCTGCAACCTACAAAGTTTTAAATTTCTTACTTTTCCTCACACCCGAAAGCTATCTTCACCCAATAAGAGGGAGTAACCCTCTCAGAAAAGCTAAAATGTTTAAATTTGTCAACAACAAATCAACAGTTCTGTCCACATCCCTGAACTGTCTTTACTGACTTCTCTGATTGAGAGAGCTTGGGCTACAGGGCTACTTCCTGCAGGGCTGTGGGTGGAACTCACAGCTTCCTAATACAAGGCAGTACTCTGCTAACCAACCACACATGCAGCCCTCTGGTGCCATTAGATTTGTTTGTCTTTTTCCCCCTGTACTGTCTAATTAGTTAAAGCCCTTTTGTTGTATTTTCAGTCATTTAGGTAAATGTGAGTCATTCTGTCTCTTTCTCATCCCCGTTAAAGATGCCCAGTGGTTTTTTCCTACCTCTTAAATACTTGTAGTGTGGGTAATATGGTGTGTCTGATACGAAAGTAGTTAGAATAGCTTGTTAAGTGCCCTTGTCTACTAATCTTAATGTCTATGTCATTTCTGTTTTTTTTTTTAATTTTTAATTGAATTCTACCTTTGCTTCATGTATGGCATTTCCTACATGTTTACATGCTGAATGTTTTGTATTTATGGCAGTATTCCTTGAGCTTTGTTCATAGGAACAGTTAAAATACTTGGTCACCATATGATTCTTTTGAGGAATGCATTGACTGATCGATTGATTGATTGATTGGCTGATTGATTGATTGACTGATCCTGAGCAACCTTTCAGTTAGGACTTACCCCACTTCCAGCCTGAAGCAGTTCTCTTCTGTGGAAGTATGGTCATCTCTGGTCTTCACACTCAGCATCCAGAGGGAACCATTATGTAGCTTTCCCTGGCCTCTGTTGAGACTAGAGCCAGGTTTCTCACCACCTTCCTTGGCAATCATCTATGCAATGTTACTCCTGCCCCCACCCCATTTTTATCATAAATAGAAGGTAGAGGTGAGGCCTGGGGTGGGGATGAGGCTCTGAGTGACAGGAAGTCAAGGAAGCTGCCTACTCAGTTTTCACTTTTAAGGAAGTTGGTCTGTTCATTATTAAATATATACAGAGAAGAAAATGAAAAACCATTCTGTTTTGTTTTAAATTAGTTTAATTTTTATATTCCTCAAAATCCCTTTTGGTATGTGAATGTGGCTGAATGTAGATAGAGAAATAGTTCAACTTTTATGAAGTTTGTGTGTTTTGTTACACTGACTTACCAATAAAACCATCTAAACTGGGGCTGGAGAGACAGCCCAGTGGTTGAGAGCACTGGCTGCTTGCTCTTCCAGAGAACCCAGGTTCAATTCCTAGCACCTACACAGCAGCTCACCAATGTCTGTTAGCTCCAGCTCCAGGGGATTTGACACCCTCCCACAAACATACATACAGGCAAAATACGAAAGCACATAAAATAAAAATACATAAATCGTTAAAAAATTATCTAAACCGCCCAACTTTCCTTCCTTCCATATTCAATTTCTTTACCAATCAGGAAACTGACAGTCTTCTGTTTAGTATTGTGTCAGATCTGTCACAATGTTGTTCGTTGTGTTTCTTTGGTGACCTTTAAGAGCCTATAGGATGCATGTTGGTGCTCTTTATAACTGGTCGCCCGCACTCTCTTTTCCTGTTGATTCATCTAGCTAAGCCCCAAGTCAGCTGATCTTTTCTAAGAATTGACGTTTAGTTTTATTAATTTTCTGTGGTTGATAGCTTGGTTTATTTTTCTTCTTTACACTGACTTTAGGTTTAACATGCCTTTCTTTTCCGGCCTGTTGTTTTTTGTTTGTTTGTTTTTTGTTTGTTTGTTTGTTTGTTTTTTCTTTGTCCCTCTTTTACATGTAGATCAAACTTTTAAGTGTAAATTCCTTTCTAATAAATGCATCAACCCTACCCCACAAACTCTGCAATATTGAGTTTTAGTATCCTTTGGTCCAAACTATATTCTAATTTCCTTTTTTTGTATCCATGGATTATTTAGATGCATGTTTTTCCATTTCCAGATATTATAGATTTTCCCAGCTATCTAATGGTTATTAATTTCCAATTTGATTCTGTGTGACTAGAGAGCACACTCAGTGTGTTTTCAGTTCTATTAAGTTTACCCACACTTGTTCTATGGGTGAACATATGGTCCATCTTGATGAATGAATCATGTGCACTTGAAAACAGTGTGCATTCTGCAGATGTTGAGTATAATGTTCTATAGCTATCAATTAGGTCAAGGTGGTTGAAAGTGTAGTTGGATCGTCTGTGTCTCCGGTGATTGGCAGGTAAGATAGAAGGGGTGGTTTTGTCAGTTGCTAGAGAGAGGTACTGAAATATTCATTTGTGAGTGAGAATTGACTGTTTTAATTATTGGTATATGATCATCACAACTGCTTTTCCTTAAATAGTATCTGTTTGTGCTTTATGTATTCTGAGTTTTTTAGGTGTGTGCATGTTGATGCCTGTCGATAAACTATAAACTGCATGATCAACTCAGCTAATTTTCATTGTGAAATACCCTTTTCTCTGGAAATAGTCGTCTGAAATCTAACATTAACATAGCCACACTGTCATTCTTATGCGGATTATATTCATGGTGTGTAGTCTTCCCATCCATTTCCTTTTAACATTTATATTTAATATCTAACTACACAGACAGCTTGTAGTTAAAGCTGTCTTTTATATTCATTCTGATGGTCTTTTTTCTGTAAGTAATGTTCACTACAATTTATTCATTACTGCAGTTGGATTTAACCCTGCCATTACTTACTTGTGTGGTCTTTGATCTCCATTTTTCAATTATGTTTTTCTTCTTTCCTTCCTGCTTTTGGATTATCAGATTGATTTGGAAATCCATTACCTCTTCAGCCTTTATGCTATGTCCCCTTGCTATTTTAGCAACTATACCAAGGATTACAATATGGGCCTTTAACTTTACATGGTATACATAGATGTAATGTCACATCTTTTCATTAAAAGGTGGATGTGTCCATGAATGGTATAGATTTCATATGTCTTATTCTGAATGTGCAGCCAACCCACAAGGCAGTGTTGTGACGATTCCTTTAAGTGGTCATTGATGTGGGATAATGCTCTTGTTCATTGTAAAGATTTGTCACTCGTATTGGCTTAATAAAATGCTGATTGGCAAGTAGCCAGACAGGAAGTATAGGTGGGGCTACCAGACTAGGAGAATTCTGGGAAGAGGAAAGGCAGAAAAGTGGTTATCAGCCAGACACAGAGGAAGCAAGATGAGAATGCCTTGCTGAGAAAAGGTACCAAGCCACATGGCTAAACATAGATAAGAATTGTGTGTTAATTTAATGTAAGAGCTAGTTAGTAATAAGACTGAGCAATAGGCCAAACCGTTTATAATTAATTTAAGCCTCTGTGTGTTTACTTGGGACTGGAAGGCTGCTTGACAGGGGTAGAACAGAAACTTCTGTCTACAAGTCATCTTATGGTAAGGAAATTAAAATCCAAAATAACCTTCTATGTTTGCCAGGTATTTACAAATTCTGATGCTCTTTACTCTTCTCCAAGGACCTAAGCTTTTGCTTGTCCTGTCTCTCCTTCACACTGAGAAATTATTCCTCAAATTTCAGTCCTGTTAGCAATAATCTTGTTTCCTTTCTGTGGAGGTATTTCTACATCACCTCACCTGACAGGACCCGTGTTGGACAGTGTGTATTTGTGTTTGTTGGGCCTTGATAGTGTTTGTGCTTACTCTTCCTGGGAACAGTGTTCCTAGTAAGAAGTCAGGAACCACTCACTGACCTTCACTAGAGTAGAAAGAGTGTGGTGGTTTTTTGTCTGGCTTGGGAATGGAGTGTTGGGTTCTTTGGGGTTTGCTGGGTTTTAGGTTTTCCTTTTACTTCACCCTGCTCCTTCCTTTGAGTTTCCTTACTTTCTTATGTCCTTGGAGTTCTACCTTCCACAAAGCGGAGGACATTTCAAACATTGTGTTTGTTTTTTGTTGCGGTTGGTTGTTGGTTGGAGATAGAGCCACACTAAAAAGCCCAGGATGCATTTGAACTTGCAATAACCTGCATAGGTCTCCCAGTGCTGGAGGTACAGGTGTGGACCATCATATCCAGCTCTGCAATTATCGCTTAAACTCTTATCTCAGTTTTGAATTATGTGAAATTACTTGTTTGTCTTCTTGAGTTTTGCTTCTTCTTATCTATGGACTTACTAAATCTGGGACATTTTACCCATTATCTTATAGGTTCATTTATAAATACTTTATTTTCTTATTGGATTTTTGAGACAGGGTCTTGCTCTGTAATCCAGGCTGGCCTCAAATTCACAATCATCCTAATTAGAGGCGTGCATCACCACAGCCTGCATCACTACGCCCAGCAGAGTGAGTATTCTTAAACTCCAGTACCACTGTGACCCATACATTGATACTGCCCCATGAGTTCCTGGGGTACTGTTCACTTGGTTTTTCCAAATGAGTTACTTTTCTTGATCTGTGTTCACATCCATTGACCATATCATAGCTATCATGCTGTTTAGTCCACACAGTGGCTCATTTAGTATTTCTCTTCATGCTCTTCATGGGTGCCATTTCTCCCTCTGCTGGGATTCCTGATCTCTCAGTCACAAGTAGTATATTGTCCCTCCTGTCAGTAAGTGTAGTCATAATGTCTGCTTTAAAATCATGGGATGCTGATTCCATTGGAATTGTCTTTTTTCTTGAAAATGGATCACATTTCCATTTTCTTATTTTGCCCCATAATTTTATATTGTATTGTGGACATAATGAATGAGTGTTCTGGATCTTGCTTCTTTCCTGCAGAGGGCTGACATTTTTTTTTTTTTTTATTTTAGCAAACGAGGTAGCTTGGCTCTACTCAGACGCAGACTATCTAAGATCCCAATTTGAATGTTGGCCTCATATGTAAAATCTTATTTGGGTTGCTCACAGTCAGGCCTGTACTCAGGAGCCAGCCAGGGATTTGGGAAACATTTATATGCAATTAATATTTACCACACCATTCTGAAGCTTTGTTTGGGGGGTTTCCCTCCTTGGTTTTAAGTGCTTATGTTTAATCTAAACTCTGTCCTTTCTTCAAGGCAAAGATTTTTAGTTATCTATTGGAGTTCTAGCATATACTTACATGTAGAAATACTCATTTTTCTTATAAAAAGACATTGATTTTGTGTAATTCGTTTCCAAGTGTTTCTTCTCTGCAGACTCATTTTCATTCATAAGGCAGTGCTTTCAAGCTAATTGTTATATTTTATTCACTACATTATCCAAAATTTATAGTTCTTCTCTGCTGGGGGCTTAATCTAGTAGAAGTTTATTTATTCTGCCCATCCAAAGTTGAATCCTTGTCCCAGAAGTTTAAAAATATTAGCAGATAGAAAGATTCTAGACACTGCAGTGCTTTGCTGTCCTCTGAGTTACATTCTAAACTAAACTTACATGTTCCTTTTGCTAGTATGTGTATTAGTTAGCTTTTCAGTCACTATGACAAAACACCCAGTAGAAAGTTCTTAAGGGAAGAAAGGCTTGGTCTCCCTCTGAGTTTCAGTGGTGCTCAGTATTCAATAACTCGGCCCCATGCACTTAGGCAGACCACCACGGAGGAGCATATGGTGAAGGAATTTCTTTAGTAGACAGGTGGACAGAAAACAGGGAGACAGACAGAAGTAGTTGTATCAACGTACAGGACTCAGGGATATTTTCCTAGTAACAAGCTTCCTCCATCCAAATCCTAAGACCTACAAAATAATACCACCAAGTAGATACCAAGCATTCAACACATTCCGGGAGGGGACATGTTTCTTATTCCAACCGTAGCATTGTATGTGTGTTTGTTTTTAAATAAAGTAGTTCCCAGAAGGTTTCTCAAATAGAATATCTTTCAACTGCAGTACAAACTATTGCTTATTTCTAACCGCCCCCCCCCCCCGAAAAAATCCATTTTCTCTTTGTAGCCCATTGGCCCCTAGCAACTCCTTCTCCAGCTCTCCATTGGCATAAACTCCATTCCATTGGCAGCCCTGAGGACTGTGGGATCATTTCATGTGGTTTCCAGATGGAACCTCAGCTTCCCTCTTTTCTTCATCTTAGAGCACCTAAAATTCTTAACAACTGAGTCCTCTGGGGACTGGGGAATATATTACATCACTTATTGCCCTTGAGTCACCTTAGTCACTTAAAGTCACAGGATTGCTTTTGATCTTTTACCACCTCAACCCTAAAGGATGATATCTGCATTAACATGCTAAATTGACTGCTGGGATGTATGACCAGGATGGCAAAAGCAGTAAGTTTGCTAGGCTGAATTCTTTGTGAAGCCACAGCAGTCAGGTTCTACATAGTCTCCTGGCTCCTAAGCATCCAAATTCTCTAACCCCACTTGCTAGGGAAAGGCATAGGAATGAAATTAATGGGGGTCATTTTTTCAATATTTTAGTACCTCTGTACTGTTTAGGTATACAGTGAGCCAGGCGTTGGTGGCGCACGCCTTTAATCCCAGCACTAGGGAGGCAGAGGCGAGTGGATCTCTGTGAGTTCGAGGCCACCTCCAAAACAATACAGAGAAACCCTGTCTCAAAAAAAGAAAGAAAGAAAAAATTAAAAATTAAAAAAAAATTGTACAGCAAAGCACAAAGTGCTTCATGAGATGTAGTATGAGCTAATGGTGTAAAGAATGGATGGTCCTCTAAGTCTCTAAGAAGGAACAAGTACTGTTTGCATTCACTATTTAGAGAGTGTTTGTAACAAGGTAAGATCAGCAAAACCCATGATTCATGCATTCTTTGTATAAGGAGTAAGAACCAGCCAGTTAAATGTGCCATTGATTTCCTTTTACTGGCTTTTTGACCCTCTGTTATATTTAAAGGAAAAAGAGATACATTAAATTCCAGTTCTAATAATAGCACAAATGTACCTATTGTGACAGGAAAAGAGCTCTTTCCATAGTAGGATTTCGTTGAACCTAAATGAAGCTGACCACATCAGGTCACAGAAGGAAGGCAGTGGTGTATGGCTCAACCTCATCAGACCCCCAAAATCATATTCCCTAGTTGTGATTAAATGCCTGGATATATGGTCAGAATGGCAAAGGGATTAAGTCAATTTGAATTTTTTTGTGGATCCACAGCAGTCAGATTCTGCATGGAAGCAAGCTGTGTCTACACAGTCTCCTGAGCATCCACATGGCGCAACCCCACTGGCTTGCATTCCGTCACTACCTCCCAGCAGTCAATTTAGCATGTTAATGCAGATCATCCTTTAGGGTTGAGTTGGCAAAAGATCAAAAGCTTACATAGGACCTTGGTGCAATCCTGTGACTTTAGGTGACCAAGGTGACTCAAGGACAATGAGTGATGTGATATATTCCCCAGAGGCACCAAGGCAACCTAGGACTCAGCTGTGATTTAGGGATATGATGAAATTGAGCTATGACTTGTTGTCACTAAAGAACATCATCATGGGCAACTTCATTTAGGCTCAGAGCAAATTTGGGCTGCAGAGAGTTCCGAGGTAGAACTTTGGAGAACACCACAGTTGACTTCCTGGGATTTCAGTCTTGCAGGTAGAAACCTCAGCTGTCTAGTTGTATGCATTGGAGCTAAGAAATCTTTAGTATCAACTTTTGTGCATCAACAGGACACCATCAGAAAGTCACACATTTATCAAGGAAAAAAATAATGTTCACACGAAGAAACAAACAGTAATTTCTTAATGTAGTGAAAAAGGGAAAAAAGGCAGAGTTACCCTGAGCGCATTTGTGCATGTGGAATCTGGGGATTGACATCTGGTGCTTCCCTCTACTTTATTTCTTAAGACAGGGTCTCTCTGATCCTGTGGCTTACTAAGTTAGCTCCACTGGCTGTCCAGTGAGCCCCAGGGATCCTCCTTTCTCTGTCTCCCCCGCTCTGGGATGAAGGGAATACAACACCATGCCCATCGTTTTGCATGGATGCTCATGATGGAACTCTGGGTCTCGTGCTTTTTTGGAGAGCACTTCACCAGGCTAGCCATCTTCCCAGGCCCTGCCCAGTATTTTCACATGTATTTTCTGAAACAGCAGCTAGAACTTGTAATGTGAACTTCTGTGGTGGTGCTGAGGTACCCTGAAGAACCACAGTCCTTGTAATTAGCTGCATTAATCATGAAGACCAAATGTATTCTCAGCTTCTACTGTGTACTAAGGGTCGAGATGTTTACCCAAGAAGACAGCTAACATGGCGCTCCTGTATGCAGCTGTAATTTCCACTTGACAGAGTGTGTATTTGTGTGGTGGGTGTTTGCTTTTCATTTACCCACTTAGAGCTTTATCATCCTTTTGGAAATGCATTGATTTATTCAGTGAAGTAGAGAGTGAAGGGCTGTGCTATGTGGCAAGTGTGCTTCCAGGCTGTGTGATTAGTTACCACCCCCATCCTTCCTCCATCATTATCTCTGATCAGTTGGTCTTTCTACACTGTAAGATGCAGAAATGTGAGACCTCATTCCCTTCAAATTCTATCAACAAACAACTCAATTTTTTAAAACTATGAACTTCCGTTTTCCCCAGTTCTGCGTTAGAGCATTGCATGGTTGGCCTCTCCTACCAGGCATGTGGAGATTTCAGAGCTGTGTCCCTCTGTGTGTAAAGATGACGCATCCTCTTCTGTACCAGCATCACAGCATTGGAGACAGGCGGGAAAGGTCTGAACTGTGCATCTCCACAGGCTGCCTTGCCAAAGGGTAAATAAAGGACATCCATCCATCAGCTTTCAAGCTGCCACCCTCTTTTTTTTCCCCAGCCCCCACATCTCCCTGAAACTGGGGGGAGGAGGCTGCGATTATTTTTGCCTATTTCTAGCAGAGCTTGGCATGAACAATTAAATTTAGGGCTTCCCTGTGGTCTGTGAATAAAAATGCACAGTGCTAACCATCAGGGCACAAAGGCAGATGACAACAACATCAAAAAGGTTTTTTTTATTATTATTTCTTGTTTACCCTTCAGGACACTGTTTACCTTATCACTGAAGGGGACTTTCTCATTTCATCCCTTTTGGAAATGGCCCTGAGTTTATTTCCTGGCTCTTAGTCTCAACTGACCAGTGATGGACTGAACATGTCAGCCTGGGCCTAAGAGATTGGCAGGAGGCAAATGTCTGTCTTTCTGTCTGTCCATCCGTGTCCCTCTGGCCACCTTTCTGTCTCGTATCTCCAGGGTATGCATTCTCACTCCCTCATCCCAACCACCTCTCCATGCCTCTCCTTCCTTTCCCTTGATTTTCCTGTTAGACCTTTACCTTCCTTCCTCTCTTTCAACCCGAATGATTCCCCCCTTTTCCCTCTCTAAATTTACTTCACAGCAGATTGTCTTGTAGTAAATCACCCAAAACCCAAATAGCACTAAAGCATTCTGATACAACATTAGCATTTGCTTAACAAGCACAAGATAAACATTAAACAAAGAACTGCATTTCTTTATTAGAGGCTGCAAGATACATAATCCATGAGCACAAGAAACATGGGACCCAGTGGATATGCAGATGTGTGTTATTTCATTGGCGCTGGGCGGCCTTGTTAGAAAAGGTTTTCATCTGAAGGCTTGGGGGTGGATGGTTGACTGTCCCTGGTGGGGCTGTAACTAGATACAGAGACTGTTGCGAGCTAGGCTGGGCTCCCCGGTGGACCTGCTGATTGGACAGCCTGAGGAAAACTTGGGAAGCATCGGGAAGTGAACTCAATCACCTTGGGGATGATAGGGTAGAACCAGATGAAGGCATTTGACTTCTTTTGTAACTCCCACTAAGGACAGATTGCCAGTGCGATCCAGCCTCCGTAACTGCAAATCAGGCCCTTCCCCTATGCCGATTTCATTAGAATGGCCAGCATGGTGCAAAGAGGGAGAGAGGAAAAAAAAGAAAGGAAAAAAAAAAGGTTAGACACAGTAATTTTACAGGCAGGCGGGTACAAAAAAAATCTGCATAATTAAGCAGTCAAGGCTGCTAATAGGGGAGTTTATATGCTCTGGGACCAGGCAAGGGCAGCACATATGGATATAGCGCTGGATATTAAATCTACGGCATGCAGACTTACTTCAGGGCCCTCAGAGAAAAGGCTAATTATAGAGAGAGGAATTGTGTTTACTGGTCTGTCTTGGGCAAAGATGGTGAAAGAAGTGCAACCAAGTTTTGCAGTTAGACATGAACAGGCTGCTAATAGAGATATCAAAATATGTGCTCCTGGTTGTTCCCACCTAATCAACACAACATTATAGATTCCGCGGACACTGCCCCAGCCCCCAGCACAGACAAAATGCTGGGAGTTAAATTTCAGGCAGCAAGCCCACCCAGGATGCCACCAGGTCAAGCTAGGAGTGTGCTTCTTATTAAATGGCTACCATTTACTCTAGACCAGGCTCTTTATCATCAATACATTTTTTATTTTGGAATTGAGCTAGCCCTGTTTTAAAAATGGCAATGCTCCTGGGCATGCGTCCGAAGTCAGCACTTAACCCAGACATGGAGGTAGTAAGTGGAAGTTGCAATGGGCAGGGATAAACCTTGCCAGAGAGAGGGTGTGCTTCTAGAAGGGCTCCGATGGGATGGACATTAACATTTCATAATGCAGATCAAAGGTACTGAGAAAACCCACAGGCCCCTTTGTCACAGGCCCCTAACGACGGCCTCATCCAGGAGCTGAGACGATTTCTTCAGATTATTAAAGAGATGCATTTCATATTTGTATGTATGTATGCATATGTGTATGCATGCCCTTACTTATTTATTTAATTCCATACAAAGAACATTTTCTGAAGAGGACTGGCGTGTGGGCCATTTGCCCCAGGCTGGATGTGCCGAGGCATGCTGGGTTGTTCCAGGGGACCACAGCCTCCTGCAGCTTCCTTTCCAGAGATGCAGTCTGGACCCTTTGTCCTTTAGGAAGCTGCCTGTAGAAAACAGCACTCCTCTCCTAATACAGATCAGTGGCTGTGGGCTTAGGCCATTTGTGAGCTTGTCATGCATTCCATTACTTAGCCCTGACACGGAGGGCCACAGAAGAATCCCACTGCCTCAGCTCAAGATGCACTAAAACCTCAGGCTTATGAAAGTAAACAGCAGCTGATCAGCCAGATACTGGGTCAGGCTCGCCTGACATCTGGGCTCTTCTCAGAGGCAGGGAATTCAGTGCTAATGAGAAGGCATGAGCCTCTGCCTTGAAAAGCGAGAGTCGCAGAGGCTAATGACCGACCAGGCACGTGAGCCCCAGAAGAACATGGACGCCACATGCTACGAGGGGCTGGGCACCTTTCTCTTGTCCCTTGTATTGTTCTCTAACTGACCAGAGGTGTTCATTTTCCTTAGACATCACAGCAGTTGGTTAGGATGGGAAAAGTCTTGAGAGAGTAGTCCGTTATTGCAGACACCCAGTGCTGATATATCCTACAGAGCATCGTAAATTTGTTTTTCCCTAGCAATTATTGAGTTCTTAAAATCAGATTGGTCTTCAGAATTGTTTTAATTCAGTCACTTCTAACATCTTCCAGCATTTCTATAGGTCACAAAGAGGTGGCATCCTAAAGAAAGGAAGGTTGGACTGCTGCTGCTTAGCAGAAACAGTGTGGGGCCAGTGAAGGCAGTAGCCTTCAAGCACTTATTAAGACCATTCTTTTTATCCCATTCTCTCCTGAAGACGTACAAACATAAGACAAAGGCAAGTTAGTAGCAGTAAGGAGAGGTCAATACCTGGGAAATGATAGGAACTAAATGTAGCATGCACAGGGTGGGCCCTGTGCTATTTTGCAGCTTGTTGAGGGAAAATGGGGTTGAATAGAACAGACAGAAAAAAGGATAAAGCATTATTTTTTTAGATGGAAATAAATATGATGGGCAAGTCTGAACACAAGGCTGCCTTTCTTTTTTTAACCTCGAGGCTAGGCAGAAGTCAGAGAGATGGGCAAGAGATGGCCATGCCTGTGGATGCTGTGAATGGCAGACCTCCCTGATCATTGAACCAGCTCCAGGGACAATCACCCATGAACCCCCAGCCCACAGGTAGACTGTCCATCCAACATAGCCCAGCAAGTTCATCAGGATCCCCTGCCTTTCTCTCCTAGTGTTCTTCCCTTTCTTCATCCATCCAGCTAAAAACCAACCATAGGTGTTTGGAGAACAACATTGTAATTGATAAGATAAAGAGGAAATATGAGAGTCATTTACCATGAAGGGAAAGATAAAATGCATATTGGGAAAAATGAGCCTTGTGTCCTAGGAATCCTAGAAGGTATGATCAGAATTCAGGGCAAAGGCAATTCTGAGTGAGAAAGGAAGGGCGCAGATACATGCCAGAGCAAAAAATGGCTCCCTTTCCTTCCAGACTTGGGAGGCACCCTCATCTCTGCACCGATCATCCATGTTGTTAGTTAGCTCAGCAAATGTATATAATGCATGTGTTTGGTTAAATGTTACTCACTCAACCCTATCCTCACAAACTTCTCTCTCTCTCTCTCTCTCTCTCTCTCTCTCTCTCTCTCTCTCTCTCTCTCTCGTGTGCATGCTTTCTCTCTCATACAGACATTCTCTCTCGCACACACATACACATAAAAATATTCTCTTACACACACATACACACACATTCACCCATACACAAGCACACTGATACATACATAAAAACATACTCTATACACACACACACACACATTCACTCATACACAAGCACTTTCACACACATACATAGAAACTTACTCTATACACATACATATACATTCACTCATACACAAGCACACTCTCATACATAGAAACTTACTCTATATACATACACACACATTCACTCATACATAAGCACACTCACACACATACAAACTTACTCTATATACATACACACACATTCACTCATACATAAGCACACTCACACACATACAAACTTACTCTATATACATACACACACATTCACTCATACATAAGCACACTCACACACATACAAAGAGCATACTGTCTTTCACACGTGCACAAAGTCACACACAAGATTGGGAGGAGAAAGAAGGAACAAAACAGCTGCTATTGGCTGTGCCTTGAGAGGGAGAGGTTTTCAAAAGCGGGAGAGTTAACAGCATCAATATCTTCTGGGTATTGTTTTAAAGCTTATCATTACCATATGCTGAGACTTCTCATAAATGTCTGGGTTACATTTAAAAACTAACAAAAGGTCTCTGCTGCATTTACCCAAATGATCCCACATGTCTAGGAACCAGGCCAATGTGTGAGCTGCAGTGGGACCAGGAAGTCCTCTCTCAGGCGGCAGCTGTGGCTGTGGCAGTGCCATCAGCTGCATCCTACTCTGGACAGCCTTGGTGTCTTTACCCTGTGGCTACTGTATCAGGTCTGCTCCTTGAGTCCTGAAAACCCCAGAATCACCTTGGAGAGGCTGCCACTTGACTCCAGAGGGGATGGTAGCTTTTGTGTACCCCCGTCTTCTCACAACCATACTGTAATCTAAGCCTCTCTCTGTCCATAAAATTTAGCTGTATATCCCTATTTTGACTATGTGGAGTGAAGGAGGAAAAATAGAGGGGGGAATGAAATTAATAAATAAAATTTGAAGATTAAAAGAAATTATGAAAATATTCCAATACATAAAGGAACATTTGCTCAGTGCTTAAAGCCAAGAGTAAATTATTATGTTGACTGTAGTCACTGTGGGCTAGATACTTTAGATAGATGGATGGATAAATGGATAGATAGATAGATAGATAGATAGATAGATAGATAGATGATTGATGGATGATTTTATTCTTGATCCTTGCTGCGTGCCGCTTGGCTGAACTTCATCCCATCCAATGGCATAGGTAATTGTTACTCCCCTCACATTACTGTTTCACTTACCACGTGATCAAGGTAACCACATGAAATCACACAGCCCGTGAATGGCAGAGTTAAGTGCCCCACCACTGAATAATTCTAAAGTCTGAGTTGTTCAAACTCTTCGACCAAGTTTCCTGGGAAGAAAGGTCTTGGGAAGACTGCCTGTGAAGGGTTTTGTAAACACCGCTTTTTCCGCACTACAGTGAAAGTTGGTTTAGGCCTTTGATAGAGGTCTGTGTTTACTGATGTGCATGTTGTGTGCCCCTTCCTGCTGCTGAAGCAACTTCTATAGCTACAGGAAAAGTGACAGATTATAAATCTGCACCTAGAAATAATCATAGTCCAAGTGCTACGAGAAACCCAAACCCTATGTTAGATTAAAAGAGGTTTTTTGGTTTGGTTTGGTTTGGTTTGGTTTGGTTTGGTTTGTTGTTGTTGTTGTTGTTTATTGAGAAGAATCAAAATAGTGTTTGACCATTCAGTATCTTCATGTTTGTCAGCAGTTTGTATGGAAGCATTAGGCAAGCGGGCTGAACTGCACCTGTGGCCCGCTTTCTTCTGCATTTGGGAAGCTGGTTGTGAAAGGGGAGCACACAGGGTAGAAGCTCTTAACTGCCAGAGTGGGAGTTTACGGGCACAGCAAGGAGGCTTTGGTGCTGTTTGTAGCATGCTACTATTGTGACTTAGGGAAGGAAAATGCTGCTGCTGGGCCTTATTTCAGCCATTTTTTTAAAAAACATCAATTAATGCAATCAAATGTAGTACAGGGAAATCTAACTTTGTATTTACATTTCTCGGGGCCAGGGAGGGTTTGTTTGTTTTTTATTCAACTCCAGTCCTTGGAGCAGCACGGTATATGGTTTTCTTGGTATTTTCCGAATCAACTCAGTAAGTTATATTTAACGGTCTATGTGAAACTCTCCACATGAGGAAGAGAAAACAGCCTTGTGACTAGTACCATTTGTGGGGAAACAAATGATTCCGCCTAGTTTCACGCAGCTTGAAAATAATGGCATCTTTGGTTGTGAGAAACAGATTTTTTTGCTGTTGTTAATGAAATGAATCATATCGTTGCTTTTTTTTTGGTTTTTTTTTTTTCCCACAATAGTAAAATTGCAAGATGTTAGTTCTTCCTGAATTAGTCTGATTCTTCAGTGCCACGAGTTCAACTAACTCTTAATGAGATGAAGAATAATAAGAACAGTGACAAACAGTGAAGGTCATATTTTTGTTCTCAGTCTAACTTTAAAGAGGCATTGAAATGGATTAACCAGATAACCAGAAAGGCCCAAACTGGAATTACTCTTTTGAGAGGTCTGTGGCTTTCCACTCATCAACTAAACACTAGCACTTCATGCTGCTCGGGGTCTCCTGCCCTCCATTCGGAGGGTCCCAGGAAACAATCATTGATGAGTTAAGAAAACAAACAAACAGGTGTGGTGGTGCACACCTTTAATACCAGCACTCTGGAGGCAGAGCCAGACAGATCTATGTGAGTTCAAGGCCAGCCTGGTCTACAGTGTGAGTTCCAGTCAGGGCTGCATAGAGAAACGGGGGGGGGGGGAGGATGACTTGTCTGTAAAGTGACATTTGATTATTTTTCTTGCCCTTAATCTTGGGCCTAAATGCAGATTTGAACCAGCCTCTACCAGTAACTACTGGAGTGACTGTGTAAATCAATCAGGCTCTTGTTGGTCAGCAGTCTGTCCTCGGGAGAGGAACTGAGAGTTTGTGTTTATGGTCCCCTCTGCAAGTCATGAACGCACTTTGGAAATTGTGAAAGTTGCATAAATATAAGTAGTTATGGCTAAATTTATAGTCATCCTCAAGGTAAGGCAAACGGAAGGGGATGCAGCACAGAGCTGATGGGGAGATCAAGAGAACCCTCATTATGGGGCCAAAAGAGAAGGCATGAATTTGGCATGTATAGAAACTTTAACTGACCACAGAGCCTGTTGTCTTTCGGTGGATGAGGCTATGGTGAGAACTGATTGAGTGACTTCTGGGCCAGTTTGACTGCTTTGATTTGGAATTTCCCTGCAGTTATCACTGTAGACAAAATGTCTAATCTCCATGGTAAAGGACAGGCGGCCAGATTCTGAGTCCTGGGTCTCCTGTTCTGCAGCCTTTCTTCTTTCTCTGCTTCTCCTCCTCTTCCTCCTCCTTCTCTCTTCCTCCTCCTCTTCCTTTTCCTCGTCTTCCTCCTTTTTCTCCTCTTCCTCCAATTCCTTCTCCTACTCATCTTCCTCCTCTTCTTTTCCTTTTCCTCCTACTCCTTCTTCAGCCTGGGCTATCCTTTAAAGGGTTGTCCTGTGATATCATCCACCATGTGGGTAGAGGAAAAAGAAGAGGGCCACAAGGGCTGTTACACCGGCACTCCTCTCTTCAATCTTCTAACTGGATAACTACAATTGGATCTGATTCTCTGAGATTTTGTGTTTCACTTCTGTGTGTATATGTGTGCTTGTGTATGCTCGTGTTGGGTATAGGTGTGTGTCCTGTACCTGTGCACACGTGTATGAAGGCCCAGAGGAAAACCTCAGGTTTCATTCCTCAGGTATGCCATCCTCCTTTGTTTTGAGATAGGGTATCTTGCTGGCTGGGCAGAAAGCCCCAGGGATACTCCCACATCCACCCCTCCAATGCTTGGTTTATATAGCGCCTGCCACTATGCCTACCTTTTTACATGGCTTTTGGAGATCCATTACTGGTCCTTGTGCTTCCAAGACAAAACTTTACCAAATGAGCCATCTCCCAGCCCTATTTCTAACTCTTTGCAGTATTTGGGAGCAGCATTTAGTTAATTTCTCTTCCCATCCCTGAGAATGTATTATCATTGTGTATTTCTTTCCTTTCTCTATATAAATATGTATGTATACTCAACTATGATGATGCTTAAGGTAGACCGAAAATATTTACTCAGCTCAGTTTTTTACACATTTGTATAATACATTTAATCTAGATTTGGTGACTCTGTTTGAATGTTTGAACTGCCTTTTCTCCAGTATTCTGGGACAAGAGATATTGCTTGTTGGTACAGATCAGGTCTTACTGGGAGTGTTTTACAGCACAACCAATATGCCACCACACTGCTCAGTATATTAGCTTTCCTTTGGATTGCCAAATGTAAGAACTCTCATGATGATCTCTGCCTGTCCTGGACTTTTGTGCTGTGCTTTTCCAAGAAAGAAACTGATAAATGTGGACCAAATACGGCATTCCTTCGGAAAGAACACAAACTTGACAGTTATAGGCATCCACATTCTATTTAGATTGCTTGACATGGCATTGGAATTCTATGCTGATTGCATCATGCATCATGGAGCCAAAGTGGAGCCTATAAATATATAAAATGTGTGAGGACATCAATAGACAGTTTAGTGACATTATCTCGATAGAGTTCCTTCTTGTGTGAGGAGATTCATTATCTGCCTTTGTTATATTGATGAAGGGTGCAGTATTTAAAATTTTAAGACAGATTTTGAATGGGCTGCTTCCGGTTTTAGAAAAATTGTCATAAAGATGGAGGATTAAAAGTGTATTGTGCCCAAAGCATCTTTATAATTCGGCATTATAGTCTGAGAAATATTCAATAGCTTTCCATAAAGTAATATAAGAAGTTATATCTGAGAAAGAGCTCCCCCATAATTATCATGTCTCATTCTTGATTTGACAGATAGCCCTGTGGCTAGCCCCTGCTTTCTAGTGAGCTTTATTTCCTCCACAGTCTTTAGCTTTAGTTTCTTACCTAAGAAAACCCATAAAGGTATTTATTTCTTCATTATACTTCAAAGGAAGTAGAAAGGAAACAGAAGCCTTTGTGCCATGAATCATCTCTTTTCCTTCTTTCCTTTGTTCCATCCTCCTTCCCTCCCTCTTTCTCTCTTGTCATCATCACCATGCAAACCGGCTCTATCCTTTACTCTGCTCTTGACTGATGGGAAACAGCAGGAGGAAACAGAAATTAGTTGAGTCATTGGTATGCCAGTAACATCTTGCCTTCAGCATGGAGAGTCAGTCTAAAGATGCTAATGCACAAGATGCCCAAAAGAGAAAGGCAGGCTAGGAGCATACTGCACTCACCAATTGTCCATATGTAAGTAAGCCATGTGCTTTAGAAAATGCATAGATTCTTGGTATTTGCCCACATACTCAACTTAGAATAATCCAGGTACTTAAGGATGTATAGACAAATGAAGTTGGTCTTTGTTTCTGAATAATTCTAATTCTATAAAGGGGCCCTCAAGCTCAGCTTTCACGGCGATTCTGGTGACAGTTTAACCAAATCATTTGCTTACTGCCCATCGAGAAGACATCAGGATTCAGCCAGTAATTCACAGAAATGATTGATCAATCATACCAAAATGGAGAATCTGGAGATGGGAGGACTTCAACTCTCCATTACCAAAATTTTTGGTTCTCCAGCAGCCCTTGCATTTTGCTAAATCCTTGCCTTTTTGATGGGAGAAAAGGAGCTTGGCCACTGGGTTGTTTAGGACAGGGGCTTGGGATGGAGCAAATAAATTCAGCCCTTGATTAGTCTGGACAGAGAGGGACATAGAAATGTCAACAGCTTCATGAACAGTGATAAGAAACCAGTAACTCTGATAACTTTGTTGTGGTGAGGGAGGGGGTCAAGACAGGATTTCTCTGTGGCTTTGAAGGTTGTCCTGGAACTGGCTCTTGTAGACCAGGCTGGTCTCCAACTCACAGAAATCCGCCTGCCTCTGCCTCCCGAGTGCTGGGATTAAAGGCGTGCATTACCACCGCCAGGCCCAACTTGATAATTTTGTACTTAAGGAGGAAAGATTGCGTGTGTGTGTGTGTGTGTGTGTGTGTGTGTGACACCCACATAGATACATTGTATGCAGATGGATACAATAGGAAAGGCAGAGAGGTTCAGAGGATGTTAGGGCACCTTTCTCAATCATCCCCCACTTTAGCTTTTTGAGACAGGATCTCTCACTGAACCTGAGTCTTGCTCTTTTGGATAAAGGGGCTGGCCATCAAGCCTCTGGGATGTATCCTTCTCTTTGTTATCCCACATCCCCATCCCTAGCACTGGGCCTGGTTTTAATGTAGATGGTGAAAATACAAACTCAGACCCTAAGCCTGTGTTGTAAGCACTTTCTCCAATGAGACTTCTTCCCAGGTGCAAATGTAGTTTCTTTTTTAAGTAAGGATTTGGTGAACCCTTGGAGTCCTGGGGTGAGGGGTGGTTGAGTTCTCTTGTTGCTCATAACTGTAACTCATCTCCATCGTGGGCATGTTAGTTATTATCTGGTGTCAATCATCTCTCATCATTTAGACAAACACATACTTCTCTCTTGTCCTCAAGTCCCCTTTCACCCTTGAAATCTCCAGTAATTCACTAAGTAGATGTGTTTACCCCCTCCTATTCTCCAACACTTTCCTAATTTACTGATTCACTAATACTTTACATTTTTTGAAAAGCAAAATGTCCAAGAGTCTCTCAAAGTACTTGAGCCAACAGCTACTCTATTGTGAATTATTTATTAGAATATTTCTTAGTAAGTGGACGATGACAGAGTGTCCAGCCACCTACCTGTGCCTTTACAATACTACTTGCCCCATTGCATTTCTATTTCTCTGAACACTGGGAACATTTCTTGGTTTTGGAACCACCTTAGAGTAGCTTATATCATCCACCATTTTTCTCAAGTATCATCTCAAGCCTCTTCCAAGACAGAACCTCCAAAAGGTACTGCTGTGGATTCTCATAATGCACACTGGGTTTTCTTTTAAATGTGTGGCTGCAGTATTTTCCTTTGCTAATATATTTTGACATCTTCTTGTTGTAACCTGCTGTTCTCTTTAATTGCTTATTGTTATTAATTATATAGTGGTGGCATAGTCGGCTGTTTGAGCCACTTGGCTGTAAAGAAATTCATTCATCATTATTGCTGTTGGGGCTACAGAAAATTGCCCAGAGATAAATGTTGAGTACTTGCATCCAGTAAGATTTGGAACCTGGACCAAGTCTTTCTGTCTGCTGTACTTCTCATCTGGGCTGGCTGCACTTTTCTTTGCTCTGTCTCTGTTGTTACTTTTGTTTTATTTCATTTGTTTTGTTTAGTTCTGTTGCTTTAGTCCTTGGTTACCTGACTTTCCAGGGGACTGGATGTGTTCTCAGTACTCCACTCTGTGTCCGGTCTGAATAACCATCTTTGCTTTCTCCCCATGTCCCTCCCTGTAAATTTTCCCTCTGGAGAATTTCCTGGTCATAACACTCTTGATTTTATAGCTTTGTATGTATGTATGTTTGTTTGTATGTATCTCAATTTAAATTGTTGGTTCTAGTTGGACTTTATTTTGATTCCCCCACCTTTCTGAGAAAGTGATCATGATGCCCTTAAAAATAACTAATATCCCTTATCCCTTTACTCAGTAAGAGATCAGATGCACTTAGACTCTTCAATATGTGGGATGGATGGATGGATGGATGGATGGATGGATGGATGGATGGATGGGTGGAGTACATGTGCTAACCTGAGGCTGTGAGTTTCCCCATATCTTGTTCCTTCCAGGCAGCTGCAGCTTCTTGAAATCTGGACATAATTTAGGATACACAACCCCACAGCTGCCTGTGCCGTGGAGCAGCCAGACCAATGTGCCCCTCTGCCTTCTGGCGGCATGACATTAAATTCACACTAGTTAAGCTAACTTAAATTGAGCCTCCTTGAACCTTCCTAAATAAAACTAGTGGCCTTAATTACAGTCAGGCAATTTAAAGGTTATGGAGCTCTAACTAGTAGCGCAGTATATCACTTTAATAATGCACAGGAAAATTTCTCTGAGGGGTGGCATCCTCTGATTAGGAGAATGCAAGTTTCACATTCCCAATAAACTGTTTTTAGAAATCTGACTGTGTTTATGGTGCCATTACCTTCTTCTGTTCTTCAAGGCCAAGTTCCTGAGGTCACACCAAGAGAAGATAAAAATGCAGCTCATTTAGGATGCATATAGGACTGATTTTTTTCACATTTGCTGCTTCCTGGCTTCCTGATAGTACCTACTAGTGGGAAGAGGCTAAGTCCTTGGGAGTGAGAGAGGACCCCCCACTCCTGCAGCTTCTACCTGCACATGCCATCACAAACACAATTGTGGTTTGGGATAAGTTTCGATTCTAAACACCATAGCAAACTAACAATTTCATCTCTGTAATAAGTAACCTGTCAGAGAATTTCTCATAAACTAGTTTCTCACAAGGATGATCAACTTCAAAATTGCCCAAGTAGCAGCTGGAGAGGTGGCTCAGCAGTTAAGAACACTTCCTGCTCTCACAAAAGACTCAGATTCAGTTTTTAGTACCAACATGGTGACTTACAACTGTCTGTGACTCCTGTTCTATGCCATCTGACACCCTCTTCTGACCTCCATGAACAAGGCATGCATGTGGTATACGTACATGCATGCAGAGAAATAGTCATACACATAAGATAAGAGTAATTCAACTTTCAGGACTGGAGAGATAGCTTAGTGGTTAAGAGCATATACCAGAGACAACCAGAATATATTCCAGCTCCTACATGATGTGGCTTCATGTGCACCTACCCACGATGAACACATAAATATAGTCAAAAATGTAGAGATTTCTCTTTAAGCATGCCAACTGGTTTTATTCCTTAAACCTGTGGATATTCAGGATAACATTGCTGAAGCAAACTCACTCCTTTTCTTTGTCTGATTTCTATTTTTTTTACTGTTTTTTTTTTCCAGCATCAGTAGCAGGCTGTGCTTTCTAGCAAAGATAAACAGCTTTCCAGTGTTTGGAGACTTTTTCAACATAGCTAGTGGCTTTGTGCCAAGTAGTAGAAGATTTTTTTTTTAAAGAAGAAAAAGCAAAGGCCCTGACCCTTGCTGAAAACTCAACCCAGCACTGTGGAAATATTCCTAATATGCCCATGTCTGGTCCACAGTCCCATGGCTGGCCCACCACCATGCAGCTTGGTGTTGACAGCTATACCTCTTGGTTCTCAAAGATGTTTCCCCACAGATTTAACATTCAGCAGGTTGCATTTAGTTTGTACTGTGTGAACTGTCCTTTCCCAACTTTACCAATGTATGTTTGGGATATTTTCTTCCTTCTTTTTTTTTGCTTGTTGTTTTTTGGTTTGTTTTGCTTTGGTTTGTTTTGTTTTGGTTAGTTTTAGTTTGGCACTGGAAGGTAAATTTACATGTGCTACTGCAAGTCCAAGAAGACCCAGATGCAAACACATGAATAGTTGGGTATTTGATGCCAAACATGAGAATCTGTGGGCCAAGGACAAGATAAATCCATATGACTTTTTCCTAATTAAAAGAATGGAATTTTGTCATATAAAGATATCAACTGTTAAGAAAGCTGTTCAGCCCCTGGGAGATACTAAACTGTGTATCTTTTAAACATGTGTTTACCAGGCTTGGTGGAACTCCCTTATAACTTCAGGGCTAGAGAGGTGAGGCAGATCCCTTAGACTAGCTGGCCAGCCACCTCTACTCAATTAGTTTCCAGTTAATCAAAGACCTTGTCTCAATAAACAAGGTACATGGAATTCCTGAGGAACCCAAGGATGATCTCTGCCTTCCACATACACACAAACACAAGTGCACACACAGGCACCCATGCACAGCTACACTCGTGCATACAGAAACACATATGCCAATACAAATGCACAGGAAGGAAGAAAGGAAAAGGAAGGAAGGAAGGAAGGAAGGAAGGAAGGAAGGAAGGAAGGAAGGAAGGAAGGACACTTGCTTATATATCATGGTACACAGTACAGAGACTTCTCTGTAACCTATGGCAAAAAGAGTCCTGTTTATGTGTGTCTCGTGTACCCCGTGTGTATCCTGTGTGTGACCCATGTACTGTTCTGGAGTTGTGGCATTGATCAGTGAATCAAGCATACCCTTACCTTCCTGAGTCTTGCAATACTGCATGAACTGGTGAATACCAGAATGCAATACCCAGTGCTTCCTTAGTTTGAAGATGCCCTGGACTGCCATTCAGCTTTCTCGTCAGGAAGGTGAAGTGCATTCTTGAGTGGAGAAGTCCCTGTTTCTGATCATAAGAACATACTATGCAAAATGCAAGTCATAGTTTTGAACTTGGCCTTGTTTCCTTATGTGTTTTCTCAGAGAGAGAGAGAGAGAGATTGAGAAAAGAGAGAGAGGATGAGGAGAGAGAGAGAGAGAGAGAGAGAGAGAGAGAGAGAGAGAGAGAATGAGATTGGAGAAGCACTCGTAATAAGCTAAGAAGAACATATTCCAAAAAAAGAGTTCCTTTCCAGTAGCCTCTTCATGAAAACTGGATGCCTTTCCACCTGACACTGTGGTGGAGACTCAGCCAAAGCTTTGTAACAAGAAGCCAGATTTCTGAGAGCAAGAAGCTTCTGTGCAGAACTAGCAGGGGCCTTTCAAGCCTGACTGTTCTTTTTCCCCACTCCCCTCCTTTGCACTTTGTTTGCGTTGCTATTATTTTTCTGTTTGGGGGGGGGTAGTGGGTAGATACACATGGGTGAGGGGACCAGAGCCTCGGTGGTGTTCTCCAGGAGCCACTCACTGTGTCCTTTGAGACAGTGTCTCTCACTGGGACCCGGAGCTGCCTGATTACTCTAGGCTACCTGGCCAGTGAGCTCTAAGAATCTACCTGTCTCTGCCTCCTTAACAATGGCATTAAAAGCACATGCTACCATATCCAACATTTTTAAAAGAATTTTTAAGTTGCCACTCCCCGTGTGTGTGTGTGTGTGTGTGTGTGTGTGTGTGTGTGTGTGTGTGTGTTATCCACAAGAGTTCAGGTGCAAATGGCATTGAGGTCTGAAGTGTCAGATCTCCCTGGAGCTCAAGTTACAGGCAGTTGTGATTCTCAGGATATGAGTGCTAGAAACTGAACTCAGGTCCTCTGCAAGATCAGTGTGGGCTCTTCAGCACTGGGCCACCTCTCCCGAGTTTGTGCCTGGGTTCTAGGGAATGAACTCAGGTCCTAGTGCCCCTACAGCAGACACTAATTAAGCCATCTCAGCTCCCCCTGTGCTTGTACTAAGAAGTGTGTGTTACCTTCATGTTCATTTGCTTAACAATGGTTCTCTTGGGTTGGGGGCTCTCTACAAAGTTTCATGGGAGATTTTCCCAATAACTTCTGTTGTTCAACCAAAGCATTTAAGAGCAAAGTTCCCTCCTTTTAAGTCTGTTTGGTAGCACCGTATGTTTTCACTGAGATTTCAGTTGTGAGGTCCATGTTTAGACTGATAAAGAGGAGAAGACATCACTAGAGGTGCACGGTGTTGGTCAAATTACAGAGTTATCTTAGTCTGTGTGCTTGTCCCAGCCCCCACTCGGAAAGCCACCTTTTCAGTGTTTTATTATTTATCATTTAAGCAACATTGCACTGTTTCCCTCCTCCATGAGCATATTCTAATAGTCACTCATTCACACGGCCGGTAATAATAGTCAAGGCACTGGACGATATTGCATCCTAGAGCATCTAAAATCCCCCTGCCTGCCTTTCCCGCCCCTACCCACCTGGACCCCCTGCTAGTTTCCAAGCTGCTGGTGTTTATGGGGCCCCAGGCAGCCCCTGAGCTCTTTCAAATCTGCTGGGTACTATGCAGCCTACCCCAGTTGAATCATTTCCTGCTCCCGTCCTGCTGATAATGAGAAGTTCAAGACAGGAAACAACAGTGTCACTACCAGTGGCTTTGCTTAGAAAGTCCAAAAGCATTGCAGCTTTTAGACTTGGGAAAAAAATCATGAGGACCTGAGTTTCATGGAGGCTCGAACCTCTCGGGTCTCACCTCAGAGTACTGTTACAGCTTGGGCATAAGGGATGCATAGATAACATTTGGCTTTCCTTGAGATGCCCGTGGCTTGGGTACTTTGTGTATAGAGGGTCACCACCTGGGTCACTGGTTGATGACACATTCCTGGGGCTTTTTCCTTTGTATTGTAAGAAGTCGCATCCCTCTCAGTGGTTGAGGAATCCTGACAGAAGCAAATATCGCCATATTGCCACTGAGAAATCTTTCACAAAGTACCTGTCGTGAGTCTTCAGGCACTTTCATTTTCATGTTAAATTCTTCCAGAGAATAAATAAGGCCAGAACTTTCTAGCTGGTGTGAAGGGGGAAAAGGTTCATATACTGTTCAGTCCTCTCCAATTCTGCCTTACTCAGGGGCTTAATGACTAATCTACTGGCAGACTTTGCAGCCTAAGTCCTGTTCTCTGCTGCCAAATTAGCACCTTGGTGTGTTTATGTTACAGTTGTGAAATATGTGTGGTGTGTAACGCAACAAATTACCGTGGCCAGAGTGCCGCGGACCTGAGAAAGAATGGGATGTGTGTGTGTGGCAAATTGCAGTGCAGGCTGCCTATTTTTCTAGCCCTGGTTTCCAGGGTGAGCCAGTGTAGCCGAGGGCTGGGTTTGTCATGTATGCCTTTGCTTTGTTAGTGCTCAGACCCCTGGCTTATAAATGTGTGCTTGGAAATTAACTCAGGGAAGAAGCAAAGCAAAGCAGGGCGAGGGCGGGGGCCGGGGTGGGTGTTGGGAATTGGTCTAGGGCATAGTTTTCTTGGGTTTTAAAAATATATGTGTGTAAGCATAGAGTGGTGCACACATTCAAACTGGGGGGACAAATTACAACTGCAGGGCATCTGGTTCCTCAGCTTGGATTCTGAGGGTAGAGTTCACTCCCTGTCAGATCAGAGATTTTTAAGGATGGTCCCTGTCACATGATAGTGTGGAGTAGGGGTGGACTTTAGCCTATAGATTTCTGTAGTAGAAAAGTCTGAGAGGACCCTTCCAGCAATTCTTGAGAGTAAATAGAAGGGGCTCTACTTATAAACCGTTAAAATTGGTCCCCAGTAATGGCCTTGGTATTGATGAGATAAGTAAAAGGGGGCCCCAGTGATTTCTAAGGTAACAGCTGCATGTAACTCAACCACTGAACATTTGCTTGTAGCTTCTCTGGATTTTTGTTTTCTATTGGAGGAAAAGGGGTATAAAACATGGGACACATTGTCTGTAGGCTGCTGAGGAGGGGGGTTGCCATTGTCTAAAGCTTATTCTGAGATGTCAGTGTCTTGTGTTAGAGCGTCTGAGTGGTGACTGTTAGCTCTTTGCTGAAGTGCAGCTGATTAACTAAGAGTTCTGTGGGTTCTGAGTTGACACTGGACAGGGAAAGAAACCCTTACCTTTGAACTGGCTCTGGTTGAGTCAGTATGAGTGTATGCAATGAGCACAAAGCTTGTCACAATTCATCACGCTTCTCAGGCAATGAGGTTGCACACCAATTACATATGCAGACTCATTCCTTGAAACATTTAATATGGGAGTAAATATTTACATGAGTCTCAGACTCTTATGTAGACTTGATTCTTGTTTACATTTATGTTCACACTTACATAAAGATTAGCGAATGAAAATAATTGTTTTAGCTCTGATTTCTATATGTGTGACATTATTTCTCAATTATGCCAAGCTTCCTTGCAGCCTCTGGATGTGCTCAGTCAGGAGAAGGCCATGCTGGTCTTTTATCCATGTCACTGGGCACCCACATAACTGCCAGAATGCCAGACTTGGGGGTGCTGTATGCACTCTGAAGTGTGCCAGGCTAGCAAATCTGCACTCTGTGGTTTTACTCTCCCTTTCCTAGCACTGATTTCTATTTTCATGTTTATTTGACTGGAATACTTCCAATCTTAATGTGTTTTTCCCTATGCCATCATATTGCTCATTTCCTATCAACCTTTTAGCTACAAAGATTCCAATATTGTAATCAGTCTTTATTAGTAGGGCACAGAAAAATCTCTCTCTCTCTTTCTCCCTCCATCTCACCCTCCATTCTTCCCTCCTTCCCTCCCTCCTTTACTGGCCTGTCCTCCTTCAGGGTAACTTACACTTATTGTAGAGAGCCTGGGGAATATTGATAAAGTTTTATTCAAAGATCCCACCTACACCTCTTCATTTAAAAAAAAAAATAGGGCTGTGCTAGCCCATTATAGCCTTAATGAAATATTGTAATGGTTATTAAGTCAATTGACTCTGAATCTCTTTTTAATAAATGAGTCAGACTGTATTATCCAATTACTGTCAGCTGCTACCTTTCCAGAGAGGAGAAATGGTGGTTTTGATTGAATTTTTAAGCTCTTTGGCACCTTTAAGAAAGAGAAAGCAAGGTGCAAGTTCTGGCTTCGGGCAGATCCCACTTGAAATTGAAATTGGAGGTGTTGATAGTACCACCTCATGAGCATCAGCTGCTTAAAGGAACAACTTTTTGCAAGGAAATGGCCTTTAATGCAGACGTAGCTCTCCACAATATGGGTTTCTGGTTCTTTAACAGTGAGATTCGTCTGTTGGCCACACAGGTGAATACAGAACCCATGAGGGCAGATTCAACAGGGCCTCCATTTGAAGCTACTTTTAAGACTCTCCTTATCAAGAAGTTATATTAGCATTCTCTTATTGCTGTCCCTTGTCAGAAGAGAAATCAAGGGTTTAGCAAGCAGTAGAAATAGCTGCTCTGGTCCCCGTTGTAGCCCCTGGGCTCCTATGTCTGAATTCTTGCTTCTTAGCTGTTGGCCCCTATTTGGGAAGATTGTAGCCACTTCAGGAAGCAGAGAAATGGGGTTACCCCCTGCTCTACCTCCAGCCAGGGCCTTTACTTCCTGACTCCCCCAAATGGAATAAGCATGAGTAACAAACTCCACCCACACAGCTGGAGCCCCAGCTGTTGTGTCTGCTTCTTGATCAACTGTGCTACCCTAAAACCACGATCCTCACTGTGGGCTTTTTGTCACAGTGACAACTGAGAAAAGTGTCTCATACAGTGCCCTACCCTCTTGCCATGCAGTCATCAATGTGATAATGATTCAGAGTGAGGATGGAAAGAGTGGGGAAGTAACAGAGGTGAGAATGGTGAGGGTTCTCACAGTCCATTTGGGCTTACTGTTAGCTGAGTAACGATTCATAGGTAGTTCTCTCCAACTCAAATAATTTGGAGATCCATTTATTGTGAGGGAAATCTCACTGTTTATCCTACAAATAGAAAAGACGTGTACCATCTTTTCAATATTATAATGTGCTTTAAAACTATAAAGATATCTCTGAAAACTGCTTGATAAAGATTGCTGTCATTGATGTCCCTTAGTCACTCTGCAAACAAAGGGTAGAATCTTTGAAAAATAAGTCTGCGCTAATAATGCATAAGTAACTCCATGGCTGACAGTTGCCTTTTTGATCCATTTGACTAAATTATTTAGCTTTGGGGTTACTGCTTTACTCTGGGCTGTTAAAAGAAAAAAATAGGGAGAACATTTTGCTTGCACTCATACAAACATTACCTTATTCACTTTTCTTATTATTTTACATATAACGTTTGTGTAGTCAAAACAGACAGTGTCACATTAAAAAGCATCTTAACTTGCAAAATTCCCTTTATGTACATATAACTGTCAGCCACTATCCCCAAGGAAAAACCTCAGCAAGATTGGTCATGTGACTTAACAGTCTGATAACCTAAGAACTCAGAAAAACCATGCCCTGGCTCATACCCATTGCTACACCTGGCTACACCTTGGTTCTCATGGACAAAAAGTAGGGAAAGAGGAAGAAAACTGTATTAATTGCTATTTTTCTTATGTACTTATTGAGCACAATATGGAAAAGCAGGCCTAATTTTTAAATGGCATCTTGAAGCTAAAACTGTTTAGTATCTTCTTACTGTTCAAAATAAAGTTATACAATATTTAGGAAATTTTAAAACGTGGCTTATATTTCTGGTTTTATTTGATGATTCAGTTCTCGGCAATAAATAGTGTCTCTTATATCTCTTAATGACTACAACTAGGAAAAATTTGGTGACTCTAGGATTTAAAAGAAAAGAACAGATTAAAAAAAAGAACAATTGATTTTATATAATCCCTAAAGCTTTTTGTGTAACCCCCGCCGTGTCGGTAGGCACAATTAAACTTCGCCTTACATAATTATAATCAAGGCCTTTGCTCTGCCACCCAAATACAGAGTGGGTTTCTATGTCCTGTGAAATGTAGACTGCACTGGGGGCTTAATTAGTGCTTTGCTTGCTCCTTGTACAGATTCCTGTCCTCTGCTTTAGAAGACTCACATTTAAGTGAGAAGAAAGATTAGGAATACAAATAGAGTGATTTCGCTCCTAGTTAGCTAATAATAATTCACTTTGTAATTGGACCTTCTCATTGGCAGATCCCAACTGGTGAAGCTCCTATGCAGGAATTTGCCTTTGAATTGAGGAGATGGCTTTGGAGTTTAGATTTGCTGTTCCGAGGGTGTACAGATATCTTACACTCTTGGTCTGACAGAGATGCCTCTTAGGAATATCTCTAACTTTTGCAAATAGAAGAAGCATATGATATAGTAACAGCATAGGCTAGAGTGCAGCCTCTGACCCTTTGCTCTTTCTAGCAAGTCATCTTGGGGATAGATAGCAGGTGTATGTATGTATGTCATAGCCTGTCTGAGGTCATGAACCCTGAGTCCAGATTGCCTGGTCTATATTCTAGCTCCTTTAATTATTAGTCTCTCTCTGATTCAGAGAAAAAGTCTAAATTTTCTGGATCATGGATGGCTTTCTCACCTCTTAAGTGGGTGTAATAACAGCATTCCTTGTGAGTCGTTGTGAGGTTGAATGGATCTGTGTTTGCAGCTCCAGAAATACAGTAAGCTGTGTCATTCACCAGGTTGTTAGCTTTAGTGAGGAGAATGCTGTCTAGGTGGACTGTGAACTGTTAATTTGGCAATTGGCAGCCAATCAAAATTCTTCTTCTACCATCTTATGATAGCTAATGATCTAGAACTTGTCAAAAGTGAGCCCAGATCTCTGAAAAGTAGAGATTAGACAGGTAGAAGCCAGGGGCAAAATCAAAACTGTCAAGCAAAGTTAAGGGATCAGTGACCTGGGGTTGAATATGATGGGCTGGGAATGCAAAGCAGAGAAAGGAGCACTGATAAAGTGCCCTGTAAACTAATGTTTCAGAATTGCCAGAGCATCCTGCAGTAGTGCTTTATACTAGAGGAATACTTGGGAAACTATGATCAGGTATAGAAGAAGCTTTCCAGCCTTTTGGGCAAGCAGAGAAACACGAAGCCCTTCCCCTTGTCTATTGGTTCTTTCTTTTAGACGTTTGGAAATATAGAGCTTATAAAATCATGATTATTAAAGTAGAAACCTCGCTATTGATACATTCAATGTCGCAAAGTAAAATACGATTTCTAATTGCTGACTTTTAAATTTTAAATGTTTTAAATCGCTATAAACTCAACAGTAATGCAAGATGGTCAGAAACTGTACCTACTACCACATGTTTAGGGTCAGGCATGTTCTGGGTGGTATAGCTATACACAACTCCATATTTATAGTTTCTGATAGAGTTACCCCTGGTCTGTCGTAGACATGGTGGGTTTCACCTTTTCTGTCATGTGTTTCCCTCAACAGATGAAGGACTGAACCACGAGTGCAAACTCTGCAGCCAGACCTTCGACTCCCCTGCCAAACTTCAGTGCCACCTGATAGAGCACAGCTTTGAAGGAATGGGAGGCACCTTTAAGTGCCCTGTCTGTTTCACAGGTAAGAAACTTCTTAAAGCAAAATCACAGCCTGCATGTGCTCTGACCCTGCCATGTCCTTCCTCCTAACCATACTTCCCACTGCTTGGCCTTTTACAGCCCCGACTCCAGTTCAATGGGGAAGATGTTTGATTCTGCTGATTAGCATTATTGATTGCAGTCTACTTTAGAGACTGAGCCTCGCAGGAAGGTTAACTGTCAGGATGAGCAAATGGCATTTCAAGCTCTCACCCAGGTTACCCGTTTCTACTTGGAAAATGATGTCCATATTGGGTTCACTCTGTTCCTCTCCATGTTAAAAGGTTACCAAGGCCAGACTGCTTTTCAGTCACTCAGTGTTCAACTGAAATTGTGGTCCTGATGCTCCTCATATATGTGATTTCAACCTGGAGAATGTTATAACATCTTCATGAAAACTGGGGACGGGGGGCGGAGAGGGGGCACACGCGCGTGCATGACTGAAATACTCCCAGGCTACTTCAAACTAGTAAACAGATTAAAGAAGATGTTTATTTCTTGGGAAATTGGATTTTGAAAGTTGGTAGAACTGTACAATTTTAGGAAATCTTTATTATACGTTACAGTGGTACAGTTGTCAGAGATAACCAGACACACACACACACACACACACACACACACACACACACACACACACACATCAGAATTTATTATTGGAAGCCCATGAAAGGTAAAGTATGATCACACATGTTTCTATTGTTGCCCCAAGAAGGTCAAGGCTACTTTAAACCTCCTCAGTGATTATTTTGCATCTGTCTGGGACTTGGCCAAGTCCATCAACAGAAAGATTATATGTGTAGATAAAGAGCTATAAATATCTTGACCTCAAAAAAAAAACTTTTTTGTTTGCAGAGCAAGATCACAGGCATTGATTATTTCCCTCACTGTACCCAGCCTATTGATTTATGTTCTGTAATAAAATAGAAACATGGGGCTACACCCCATTCGTACCTCATGCTAGTCACACCCTAAGTATGTTGATGGCTGTGCCTGTAACATGGGCTTTCATGAACCCATTTCATCCGCTAATCCTTCTATTTCTTTTGTTTACTCTTCCATTTTTTTATTTTATTAAAGCTGTTGTTACACTGTCATCATGAATATGAATTTTAAGATGCAAAGAGTCAGGAGTTCAAGTCCTTTGTCCAGGTACCTAATAACTCTTCATAAAAGAAGACTGGATCAAGGCTCCACAATTAAATGTTATAATAAAATAATTCTTGCATGTTGTAGCCAGAGCCTCTTAAAACATATGAAGTTATATGGGCATAAGTTGCAAACCTGGATAAAAATCCCATTTTTGTTGTTGTTACTGAGCTAAGTAAGGATACAAAGCCATATCAAGAACAGTCTGGGTTTCTGTATAGACAGATCTGATTGTTTTATAGTATCTTGAAGTCATTTGGAAATAACAATTAAGAAAAATAAAACCTCCATTCCAATATAAAGTATGTTGGGTGCAAAAGGAAAGCTAAGAGGTTTTTTTTTTTTTTTAAGGTAATGAGAAATGTGATTAAAATGTATGACTCACAAGAACAATACTGTAATATTATAGGTTGTCTGGCAATTAGAATAATTTTAATGATCAGAGTGGAGTCAAAGTCAAATGGCAGCATCTTTAATAAATCCTTTCCCTGCCTATACAGATTAATATTGTAGATGCAAACTTTTTTAGGTCACAGTGCACCAGGCATCCATCAGAAGTCAGCTCTGCCAACCCAAACAGCGCCTCTGGCATATACAATTTAATTATTAATAGTATGTCTCCTAGGTAAACTGTTACACAGTCTTAGGGCCTTGTTTTGTAGTCATTAAAATTGAACATGTTTATATTATTGAAACCCTTGCATTCTGTGTGTAGGCCAAGTTGATCTTAAAGTATCCAAAGAGAATTTACCTGCCGTTCTGTTGCACATTTATAGACAGTGCCCCGGAGTAGCTGGGGGATATCATTTTTAGCATTAACACATTTAAATGGAGAACTGTTTGCTAGCTATAACTTTAGGCAAATGCAATAAACAGGTTTTGGGCAGCCATGATTTCTTAACCTGTAGGTTGCTGCAAAGTAGGAGTCATTTCTTATAAGACGGAGCTATGTATTTGACAATTCTCAGCTTTTATTTTCAAAGATTTATAAGGGAGCAGGGCCTCCATAAACCATTGCTTTGGAGCTCTTTGGGTTGAATTGGGTGCTGGGTAGAGTGCATCCTAACAAAGGCCAGAGATCGAGCCTTGAGCTACTGTGATCCTGCTCTCCCCAGATGTCAGGGACCAGTCATGGCCAGGAGGTGTGCCATTACTTCTCCCCGTGGCCTGTCCATGGTGAGTCCTTGGCTCAGAATGCAGTGGAAGCACAGTAACCCAAGCTCCCATCTCTTTGTTATTTCAGTGTTTGTCCAAGCTAACAAGTTGCAGCAGCATATATTCTCTGCCCATGGACAAGAAGACAAGATCTATGACTGCACACAATGTCCACAGAAGTTTTTCTTCCAAACAGAGCTTCAGGTAATGGTCTTATGGGGAAGACTGGGTTTGAGCCCACTTGTTACTCTCACAGGGCATTTCAAGTATGGATTCAGAATCTCTCTTACTCTTGGCTACTATGATGCTCTTGTGTGTTTGTGGGCAAAAGGAAAATTAGAGACCAGATTAATAGACACCCAAATAATTTTGCCTCTGGCTGCTGTCAATCATAAAAGGAACTAGAAGAGACCTATAATTGGACCTTCTGACCCAGCATGAAAGATGTAGGGGTCAGGTTTATTGGACTGCAGGATCGTTCACCTCACTTGTCATAGCTCATTCTCCCAAGTCGTGTTTTATTCATGCTGTTTTCCCACTGGGAGCCATGCTAGATGGATATCAAGTCCTTGCTGTCCAGAAGATTGAGCACTGAAAGGGGAGGGAAAAAGGGAGGAGGAATGGAAGAGACTATACTCTTGTCTTGTCCAGGATGTATTTGTTCCACATCAGGCAACTGAGTAATTACTACTGAAAACCACAGCCTTTGGGTTAAAGTTTAAGCACCCCAAGGTGTTGGCGTGGGCCTTGAATGTACCTTTACTAGATGTATGACTGATCTTGGTCCATGAATTCTCTGAACCTCAGATACAAAGAAAAATAAACCTCATAGTTACAGGTTGGTATAAGGTGAAACGAAATTATAGGTATAAATATAAGATATAAAACATGTATATTTGGTTGCTTAGGTGACTTAGAAATAGTAGCTAAAAACAGGAGTCAAGAGAAGGGGCTGAGGAAGTGGTTCAACAGTAGAGCTCTTGCTTGCCCAAGGCACAAGGTTAATCCAGGTATCACAGAAAAGTAGGGGAAGTAAAAGGAGATTCAAAGGACTTAGTGACATGTGCCAGCAATCCCAGGATCACAAGTTCAAGGCCTGTCCACAAACAGAAAATAGGAGATCACAAAGATACTCTGCCTCAAGAAAACCAGAAAAGGAGGAGTAACAGACAGAGAAACCTGGATTCTATTCCAGAATTTTCACTTAAAAGAGGAACATTGCCTTTTGCATCTTAAAAGAAAAAAAAATAAGATCTGGAATATCCCCATGAGTAAATTTATTAAATCTTGCTGGTTCCTCTGGGAAAAAGTGGTGCTGCACTTGGAATCTTTGACTGTGAGCATTACTGACAGTACTCTTTGCCTTTTTTTCTACGCCCAGAGCCAAGATCAAGTAATGCAGACCTACCCTGCTCTTTCTTACCTATACCTCTCCTGCCATTTCTAGGGTACCTTTATGCCCTGGGATGGGGAATAGTTTTGGTGGTACAAGACTTAGAGGAGCTGCATATCAGAATAGAGAATCCGCAGTTTTTCTACTCTGTCATTATTCTAAATAACTGAGTTAGATGGCATTTAGGAGACAAATGAACTCACTGAATTACACCATTGGCAGTGAAAGAAAACTGAAGTTGCTATATAACATTTTATTACTTCTAAGCACTGGATCCCATCACATGTGTCTGCCAATAAATATAGAAAATAGTCCAAGTTGTGCTTGTATCATACTAAAATAACATTACATTCCTTCTTGAAAAAAAATACTAGCTTTATTGCAGCATGTGTTAAAGAGTAAATCATACAGGGCTTGGTCTTCATGCCTCTGTAAAAGATCAAAACACTCAGTTGTTCCATTGATTAGTATGTGAAATTTGAAACAGAATGAAGTAACAGTTTAGGTTGAAAGTTTAGACATTGCATAGGAACTGATGCCTAACCAACATCTTGTTGCTTGCACCAGACTTTTACTTGGTACTATATAGACTAGATTCCAACCTGGTGAGGTTTTTGGTGTCTTCCACAGAGATAGCTCAGCACTGTGGTGTTAGTGACCTGTGACCCACACTAGATTAGACACAATTAGAAACATCCTCCAAGACAAGAGGCATCCTGGAACATATGGTCTTCACTCTCTTGCAATGTCTTTCTCCAGCTTTCTGATCCTGGGAAACCTCAACTACTTTGGAATTTTCTTGAAGAACCTTAGAGAGATGGTTTATGTGGGTTTCCATCTATTGCTATTTCCTATAGTAGTCCATTACTTTCCATAACTTCCAGATTGAGAAGTGTGTTAAATGTGGGGAGAAGAGGCTCTAAGAAGGTGGTGTCAGCACACCTCCTTGTAGCCTCTTGAGGTGACAAGGCTGCTTAACAAATAATGCCCAAAGTTGTAATGAAATAGCATTCATCTTTCAGATACCCTACAAGCATCTAGGCAACCACAGAGGTCCCTAGGAAACACTGAGGTAGACTTTCTAGAACATGCTGCTCTCTCTGTTCTCCTGGACACAGAAGTCCCCAGGAAACACTGAGGTAGGCATTCTAGAGCACACTGCTTTCTCGACTACCCTGGACACAGAGGTCCCTAGGAAACACTGAGGTAGACTTTCTAGAACACACTGCTCTCTCTCTGCTACCCTGGATCTCTGTGGCCTCATGAAGTTAAACTTCTTTTATGACACTTCTGACTCATTCACTCTAATGGGGTGTGAGCCAGAGGAGGTTTGCTGTATGGTCCAGAGCTGTGGAACATGCATGTTTGTCTTGACATCAGTACCAAAATTCTGCCTCTGTGTGCACCATTCAGCACTGGTGGTTGCCAAGGATAATTTTTGCAAATCTGAGTTGGAAATATTGCCTTTCTATTCAATGCTTTGGGAAGCTGTAATCTAGCCCTTGGAATATCTGAAGGTCTTTTTTTTTTTTCTAAAATGCTCAATAATAGCAATGACTTTATTTTCAAAGAAAATGGATCAAAAGTTGACTTTTTCTCATTTTGGCAGTATCTTCACTGTTGCATTTTGACCCTAGAAGTTCTTGTGCCTATTCTTTCAGTATCCATATTACCTTAGAAAGTAAAATTCATGTGGTTTTAAAACATGGATTAATTTCCTGTATAGAAAATTAATAGAAAACAGAGTTCTTTTCGTTGCTAGGATGCAGGAAAAGTGAACTGAAACTAAGGTGACAGTAGAAAATGCTGTCATGAACATAATGGAAAGATGCAGCCAGTTTATCAGCTGCTGTCCTTTGTACCTTGATATGTTAGAAAATGAAATTTTTAAGCCACTTGAATTCACTATTTCATAGCATTAAAGTTCAGAAGGGACATTGCACAGGTATGCAAGAAATTAAATCTCCAATAACTGCGATTATGTTAGAGATCTTAAAGCATTTGAATTATCTGCCTCTTACTTCAGGGTAAATAATGGGTTAAACAGAATAAGCATTCTAAACTGCTCAGGAACACCATGATGGAATATCCTTCAGTGATGCAGAAATGATCTGATGACATTTCTTTCACTATTTCACAGTTAAAATGTGAAAACAGCTTTTTTAGACAGTCATTTGATTGTTGGATATAAAATCTACTTCCGTGTATGTGTTTATACATGTATACATGTGTGTTTCATGTATGTATGGATAGATGTGTAGATAACTGATAGAGGAAGCATGTTAAGGAGAGTTACCACATTTTTTTGTGTAAGAGTGCAGTTGTGTAGACATGTATGTATAAATACAAATACGTATGAGATATGTACTTTCACTGCATTATATATAAAGCCCACCCAAATTTGTCATTCCTCCTCTGCTGTCCTTCAGGGGACTGAGTGTGCAGTCTTATTCTTGAGCATCCTCAGTTGTTACTACGTTTAATCCGGCAATAGGAGCCGCTTTCTATGGAATACTCCATGTGGGGCACAGCAGACATGCACTGTTAGTGTGCAGCCCTTCTCTTCAGCCAGCCCTGTAATCTTGCTCACCCAAAGTCTGGACATATAGGTGTATAGTGCTTCATTCTTAATGGGATGCCATCCACCCACACCTACAGACTTTTGTGGGAAAACCTGATGTGCTAGCCAAGGCATGTGGCAGAAAGGGAACGGTATTTGGGAATACAAGTCCATTATTTGAACAAATAGAACTTTATGTTACTTGGAAAATAAATGAATGTGTGCAGGGTTTGCGTGTTTCCCCAATAGACTGCAGGGTTTTTAAAGCAGAATTTATGGGGCTGGAGAGGTGGTTCAGCCGTTAAAAGCAGTTACTGCTCTTGCAAGAGGACTTGATTTTGATTCCCAGCACCAATGTGGTTCATAACCACCTGTATCTAACTCACACTTCAAGAGGTTTGATATCCTCTTCTGGCCTTCACAACCCCCCCCCATATAAATGTGTTCACGTGTGCATCCATGCACAAATAAATAAAATAGTAAAATAAATCTTCCAGGCAGAACATAGGGCGGCTGCTTTAAGAGCATGATGTGGTCGAGAATAATGCCCTTTGATGCACGTTTGTATTCAAAGTGGTTTATGCAGTGGTGAGCATTTTAAAACTCTGTCAAATGGGTCCACTTCCTTACAGCACAGCAATCATTCTTCAGTTGATAGCTCTGGAAAACTTGCCATTGAGTGGCAGTGGTAGAGCCATCCTTTCCCTCTTGGCTTCTGAGGAAGTCAGCCATCATGGAGGGATTTAATGGAAATTGGGGCGATTCTTACTGAGGAGTAGAGCAGATTGGCATAGCTGAGTTTCGTTTCTGAGAAGCCGGAATTTCGGCTCCTTTTGCAGTAGGGTTGCTTTGTTGCTTCACCTGTCTCTTCATTCCATAGCACATGCAGTGTCTCCACATTGAGAACACAGTAGTCATCTGCATTGGGCTGCGGGGTGTTAAGACTTCCAGATATCAATATAGTTTAAATTTGTCAACGCCTATGCAGCTGTTTGATTTTTTTCCCCCTCAAATCACTTTCCACATGTCACCTGATTTTGATGCATATTTTTCATACCAGTTTTACTAGTGCTTGAGTTTTATGGTCACATTTCTGAAAGAAAAATGACTTGCTGTGTATGAGAAGGGACGCACAGGACAACACAGCATTGAAACGTGGTTCACTGGGTCCCTTGCTAACTGGCTCTCCACTGTCCTTTCCATTCAGGTGCTGCAATTATGCTTCAGGCTATTAAATTACATGTATTGAGGCATTTAGGAGTCCTTTGTCAATAGAATTACAAGCACACTAGTCCTGGTGATGTTATTAGATGGGGGGAAGTTAAAGATATTCATTAAAACATAATTCCATATCTTACATGTACCATGATACCAATCATGCTGTGAGATAGCAAAAATAACTCAAAATATATTTCCAGTCAACTTTCAACGGTATGATATAGATAAATCATTCCTTTATGAGATGGTATGTAATCTATTGTTAGGACAGACATTGACTCTCCAGCCTGGAAGTCCTGGGAGGTACCTTTTCTGGGGTGGTAAGGAAGACAGACATCAGGCAGTCATTGGGCAGTGCTTCCCTGGCATCCTACATTTCTAGTGCTGACCCAAGGAAGCAAAATCCAGATTGGCCATTTTCTGGAAATAAATTCTGTATCCTAGAGATCAGAAATTTCCTCAGGTTTCTTAGTTCGCTGCCATGAGTTTTTTCAATCAGTTATGCTTTGACTTATTGTAAAACATTTCTCCTTTATTCACAATTGTCACCCATCTTGCTTCAGGTCCTGTATACAAACTGGCTTCCAGGAGACTTATTTCAAAGCCCTGTGCCAACTCCCTCCAGTTAAGACGAGGGTGATTTCATTGTCGTTTCCCAGACAGCAATGGAAACTGGGTGTGGGCTGAAAAATGCTTTACTCAGGTTGTTGTCATGTTTCTCTCCACCTGGGCCTGAAATCTCTCCTTAAACAGGAAGTGTGGAAAACTGTTTCAGCCCCCAAGCCCATCTTCTCACAGCTTTCCTGAATATTCAAGTGCTTAATTTTTATTTCTCATAGACATTAAAGTTTTTGTCATTATCCCCACTCAAACTATAAAAGTCACAATCCCAACCTACCTTGCCTAATCTCAGAGGGCCTTCCTTTGAGGCCCCAGATGGAAACATTTGCCCCTCACTCTGTCTAGACCTAGCATATCCGGTTCGGTAATGATCCCTTGGGAGGGTAGTCTGTGAAGGAGCAAGCACTATCCCTCCCTTTCCTGCTATTCTGGGCTGTACCCCTTGGCGCTATAGTTCTTTAACACCACAGAGCCTCTGCATAGCTCCTGGTCAGCCCTTAAACATCAGGAAGATGCCAAGATTTGCAAGAGTATAAATTGTGTCAAATGAGTGCATGATTCTGGAACTGGCCCATTACATACATCGCTTCATTTCTTTGCTTTGTGGGCCTGTGGGGCTTTGGAAGCAAATTGGTACTACAGCAACTTCCACTTAATTTGCTCAGTGGTTAAATTGATCTATCTCTTTTATTTGATCGGATCTCCAGGAACCGAATCATTTGCATTGATTTATTGATCAGTGCTGTGTTTTCACCATTAGTTTTGATCACTTTCAGCTGTTAATATTGGATAATTCAATCAGGATTGATTGGCCTTACCAGTGAAGGCAGAAAGTTAATCAGGTCAGACACAAAAATGGGGCATAGGTAATCTAACCTTGGTGTGACTGTTATAGTATTATATATCCACCCCCTGCCATGAATGCTAGGGATTTTCTGGAATAAAGGGAAAAGTTTGTCGTTATCTCACATTTTCAATGCATCATAAGGTGAGATTTTGTTTTTAATAAAACTACATCTAGAAATTAAGCAAGCATGCAAAAAGATAAGTATGATGTTCACAATGAACTCATTTGAACTAAAAGCATTTTCAAATACCCATTTTGTCCTGACAAATGTCTAATCTGTGTGTGCCAGCTTGAAGGCACAACCTGGGTTCACCCGTTTCTAAGTCTGGCCCTCACTGCTCCACCGTGTGTCCTGCTAGTCAGACTTCCAAGAACCAAGTGGTTAATGTGACCAAAATCAGGGCAGCGGGGGTAATTGCAGTCAGTAGAAAACACTTTTATTTGCATCTGAATAGTTTCTACCTCTCCCCGATAGCTCAGTTTTCAAAAATTCTCCATCCATTAATTTCTTGATGTTCATATTGATGGCTGCACTTCACAATTAAAAAAAGAGAGCACCACCTCTTCGTTCTAGGATGGCTTCCTCCTCCAACAGCCCTGTTGTAAGCAAGCTGCCATTACATTACTTTTTGTCTGGCCCAGAGTTGACGACAGATGGCCATCTCTGTGCTGCCATCAGCTCAACTTTATGGATCATCCAGCTAGGGCGTACTGATGAGCACTGTGGCCAGTTCTGCAGCCCCTCCCTCCCTGCCCCCTGGAAGTGCTTGTCACCTCTGCCACATTCTGTCTTGGCTGGGCCTTTCTGGCCCTGTAGTCTTCCATGTCGCCAAGGCAGCCTGCTGCCACTGCGCTGGAAGATCTGCCTCCATTAGGAACAAGAGACCACAGACACAGTTGTCCTCCAAACAGGGACCTCTGCCTAGTCACCTCTGTAGTCAGATCCATTGGAACGATCTGGAAACCCAAACTACTAGAACATTCTACAGTCCAGACAGGCTCATGGAATTCCTGCATGTGTTCCTGTTTTAGATGTTTGCTCTACACGTAGGTCAATTCCTCACATTAGCAGTGACTAAGTGCCAAGAACAGACCCTTGGTGTTTACAAACTTTCATCTGACTATTGGAAAGCACCACATCTAGACCCAACTGTTGTGACAATTAGGGAAAGAGAGATGACAATCACAGACTCTATCAATCCCCTGAAATGAGCAGAGAATTCAGGCCAGCATCTTCTAGATCCCTCGAGGTGATGATTCTCGCACTGCCGCCCAGCAATGAGCTGTTCTGAGCGCTTGGAGAAAGATTGATAGGCTGCCCTTGATCGCGTTTGCTAAGGCAAGGCAGCTTCAGAGCCAGCCGTGTATTTTAAGAGGACTTCACATTTGTACCCTTTATTGTTATATTTGCAGTGAATCTACAGCTCGTAACAGGCTGTGCCCTGCAGCTATGAAGGAGTAAGTTCCCCTTATTGGAGGGAAATCGGTGTTCTGTAAAAGCCCGAGATGGGGTGGGTGAGATGAATGGTGCTTAAAAGCTCTGCTGGCCGTGCTGTCATTTGGAACAGCAACGCTGGAGCGCTAAAGGAGAGTGAAAAGCAGGGTAAAGGAGTCCTTTTTCTAAGCAGTGAAATCTCAAACTGCCTAAAATAACAGGTCTCCTTCATTGATTACTTCGCTGACCAAGCATGGGAAGCACTTAGGAGGCAGGAACAGCTTCTGCACAGAGGAGGAGAGCCTGCAAAAGTAAGGCATCTCTGCCTCCTGTCTGGGGCCCGGCTGGGTTGTCATCCTCGACCTTGCACAGCCCTCTCTTGAATGGGTGCAACTCCTCAGCTAGGCCAGCAGAGCCTGTCATCTTTCCCAGGGAGCCTGAGTCTGCCATCAAAGGCTTCCTGCTTTATATCAGCAAAGCTTAATTTTATAAGTCACCAACCAACACCCTGGGTATAGCTACTAAGCTGTGTGCCTTCTACACATATAAACGGCGACTCGCTGCCATTAAATAGCATCAGTGTGCTGGGCAATGCATTGAGTTTATAAGGGTGAAAGGTCGCTGTGCAGGAAAATGGAACAGTATATTTGCTGTGAGGCAGGCACCGGGACCTCACTCCTGTAGTCAGTTATAATTCATGATGCTACTGGTGGGAAGCCCTTTTCCCTCTGTGGAGTTAAGGCATCTCCAGTGAGGCCTGCTGAGAGCACCCTACGTCCCCACCACCATCTGTGCACTCACTTCCGAGCAAGGGGGGTGTGCCCTTCCCTCTCCCTCCCTCAGACACTATCTCCGTGTGTTATATACTGTCCAGTTGCTACTCATTGGTGAAGGTAGTTCTCCAAAACAGAACAGGGCTCTTACCTGACTACACCAGGAGGTGAGAGGGATGATAACCTGGTGAATGTCCCATTTTGAAAATACTAGTCAGAAAACAGAGAAGCCATAATGCCTTAAGACCATGGCTGACTTGGAGCCTGCAGTGTATATCACCACCTAGTAAGAGGTACCAGCAACCTGAGAGCCCAGAGATGCAGTACGGGCAGCCAGCGCAACCCAAGTCCATCCTGTCCCCACACAGCCTTCAATGTCGGCAGTGGGACCTCACTGAGACCGTGGTTCTGAGAAATGTCTCCTGCTCTCTCCATGGACTTGAGCCAGCCAGTGGCATGAATGCCATCCCAGCCTAACATGCTCAGCCTGTCTGTGATGACATGCCACTCCATGAGGTCAAGCACGGATTACCTTGGGGCTATCTAGACAAAGTGCCACAAGCTATGTTCTGAGGTGGTCAGAGCAGAGAAGTCCCCAGCCCTGAGCCAGTGGCAGTGCCTGCTCATGTCCCTGCTCTCCTTGCTTTCCTGGAAGCCCAGAGGTAATAAGACAGGAGGGGGAGGGGTGTTCAAATATCTGAACCTAGACCTGCCTGTTGCTGGGAGATCTCAGATTAATCTGTAATGCTTCCTGATGGTATGCCATCAGCGTGATCCTCTGTGACACTTCCCTTTAAAGAGTCTGAAAGAGCGACATATGACTTTACGAATAGGATGCCATGGGGAACCTACTGTGTTACAGATTCCAGAATGGTTTTAGGAAGCTCAGACTCCAGCTCATTTCAGAGGCTTTAGAAGGGCCATGGCAAGGTCAGAGGTCACCCATGAAGACAGAAGCACCCGGGGGCCACCTTGGGTGTAATTGGCTGGCCATCCCATTCTGCTGCCCGGGTGGTATTTGTCACATCGCCACCTTTACCCTCCCAAGGAAAAAGTAGGGCAGGAGTGGCTGGGCTTGCCAGCCAGGTTTTTTGGGTGAAAGATCACTTTGAGATGACACAGCCGAGTAGTCAGCCTGAATTCCTGGTTGGTATTTTATTAATTTTGCACCAAGATAAATCCTGAAATTCTGACAAACTCCATGACAGGTGAAATTCCTTCTTGCAGAATCTTCTCAGCGAGAGACTGCTCATTTCGTTCTGTTCCGAGGCAGGCAACAGGAGGGCAGCTTTATAATCAGCCCTCGAAGGACCCCCAGCCGCCCCAGAGTCTCGGACTGATTGAATAACTCCTGGGCCTCTTCCCCTAGGCCTCCATCAGCGGGGGTCCTGTGGAAAGCAATCTCCCGCAGACTGGCACTGAAGTGAGCTTTAAACCACCATTTTCTGCTCTCCAGAGGAGCCTGGAGTACTAAAAGATAGATGGACTGCAGATATTTTATGAGAAACTGTCAGAAGAAGAGCAGAGTAAATGTTTTTTTCTTCTTCTTTGAGTCACACACTACATCACTGTTGAATTTCTCCCAGCATCCTTTTACATTTAAAGTAAGAAATTAATTGGTTGCTAACCTTTCATTCCCCTTTTCCCTCTTCTTCGTTGTCTTCCTCCTCCTAGGGTTTTTTTTCCCCCTTAAATATTCACACAGAGGCCCTTTGCTTAACCACAGTTGTAGAAAATCAGTACCATTTGCAATGAAATATTTATAATGACAGAATGAAAAATTGGATTCATTTTCTGGACTGCAGCCGAACAGTCTGCAACTTTGCACTAGCATCCTTGCACATCTCTCTTTCCTCCCTTTCACAGGAGTCATTTCAAAAACACACCACATGGATGTTTACCTATGTGCTGGAGGGCTGCCTACCAAAGCACACAGCCTCGCTCCACTCTTGAAAACAAAACACAGACAGGGAAGAGTGTATTTGTGTCAGTGCTGCTACGGAGGGAGCTGGGGTTGACATGACCCACCATGGGGAGCAGAAGATGTGACCCCCCATCAGAAGGAAGACAGCAAGATGGTTTACATGCTATTAGGGGAACGGCGGGGCCCAAACTGTCGCACAACACAAATAATAGTCAACCCCGATGTCTCATCTTGGGACAGGTTTACAAGGCACCCTCTTACTTAGAACTGTTTGCTCATAGATCAGGGGTTGATCCTTTGTGGTTTTCCTCAGAGATCAGAGATGGGAGCCTGCCATCCTTACCTGTGCTAACCCAAATGGGAAGCAGGTGCCATTCCTTGTTTTCAGGGTCCCCTTGGGTGCATTGCAAGGAGCCCAGTAAATGAATCCCAGTTTCCCAGCTAAGTTTTCACTCCATACACAGTGTGGGTCTCCTCAGCCTTCAGTGCAAGGTACAGCAAGGGAATACACCCCATCTAGGGATCCATCCCTGACTTCTAGACCAGCCTTCTATGTTAGCCTTGAATCATCTCCTTTTGGAACACTGGGCTTAATTAGCAGTGATTCATTTTGATGCTTTTCCACAAGTGAAAACAGTTCCTAGTACTTTCAAAAACATGAATAAAAACAGCTGTGATTTGAGATTCTCCAGGTTTCAAGCCTTGAATTTGCCTCATCACGCATCAGTGGCTTCACAAGATCAATAATCCATATTTTATTATATAATAAAGGCTGTCTGTAATTGAATTAGCTCACTCCATCTGATTAGCCCTAGTTCATTCGTTGAGAGGATAAAAAGAATGCCCATATACCTCCATAGATTCTATTATTTGGATGTAAAGAAGCTTGAGAAATTGTTTCAGGATTGTTTTTCCCAGGGGATGGTATGACTCACAGCTCATGTATGTCGGGGTGATAGCATTAAATTTTCACATCCACCTGTCCTACAGGCACCCTGATATGGTCTCCCTTCTGAAGGAGACCGAGGCTCCCACTCTGAAGTTCTGAAAGACAAGTGAACTGGTCTTTGGTTTTGTTTCATTTTGTTTTCTTTTATGATCCTTGCTGAAGTATTTCCCCTAAGGCCAGTCCCTCTTATCATCCATAAATGTCATCTGGGGCCTTTGTGAATGCTTACTCTATCCACTTTGAAGCAAAATTTAGCACTAGTTTAATAAGAACACTGACTGGGAAAAGAGAGGTGCCATTCATTCTTAGGCTCTCAGGACAGGACTCCAGTCCAACTTGTGTGATCCTTCCATAGCCTCAAAGGGTTGCTGTTTCCAAACAAGCTGAGATTTGCCTTTACTTTATGACTTTATGTGTGTGTGTGAGTGTGTGTACATATATACATATACATATATATATGTATATATATATATATATATATATATATATACATGAATATGATTTTGTGAAGTCTGCTGACAGTTCAGCACAAGATTATGTATGCTATGACACAGGCAGCCTTGTAGCTCTGGAATCTAGCCTGAAGTTATTTTACTGTAGTGTTTCCTAGAGTCTTGATTTGGGGGAGAAAAGAGGCTTTCTTAGGATGTATAAAGGTACAGTGCTAGTACCTTCTTCCAGAGCCAAGCATGAGTGCAGAAGTGTGATACCCCTTAACCCTTATTACTGCTTTTTTCTTTTTACTTCAGTGCCAGGGTTAAGGGGAAATCTTTTTTAACATTAGTTTTGCAACAACTTAAGCAAGTCTGAAATATATACCCAAGTAAATGGAAGCTGGAATGGTGGAGTGTAGAGAATCAATCTCCTCTCAGGCCAGGAAAGGAACGCTGAACAGTGTTCATTCATGTACTGCCAGCTGTATTTCTGCATGTGACACAGCTTGCCCAACCACTCTGAGTGATTTTCTGTGTTATTAGGCAGGTTCACAAGAACAACAGGCCTCCTGACGAAGCTAAAAAGCCGTGCAGCCCAAGTCTTCGGTGAAGGAAGACTGCATGGGGAACCCCAGTGTCAGAAAGAGAAGCACCCCAACACAGGCTCTATTTCAGTGTCTGTGCTCGTGAGGCTCTGGGTCTATTTCTCCTCTTGTCCAGCACCTTCTGTGCTATGGCTGGTTTGCATTTGTGTTTGAAGTACCAGGCGGTTTAATGAAGTTATTCTTTTATAAATTTTGCAACAGTGAAGCAAGCACGAGGGCTTTAAATTAGAATAAGTGCCACTTCTGTGTGGCAGGTTCCTTTGAGGGCTGATTAGAATAAGGCCTCCCGTTGCCTGGCCCTTTATGCATGGCAATACGACTCTGTGTACTTGTTTACGGCTCACCTTTGAATTTGCACAAGTGTGCACCATGCCTGCCGCCTGGCCCTCTGCTAGTCGAGACTGTCATTCTTCCAGTATCATGTTAAATACTTCACATTAAAGAGTGCTTTTTTTAATTATATCGCTTTATTGTAATGAATTCAAATTAACTTGGAGGAGCAAATTGTATAAGGATGTGAGGGTTATAGATTGCTCTCACCATAGTTACAGCACACCTCTGTGTGGGGGGATTAAAGGGCCATCTCTCTAGTAGCTCAGAGTACTTGGAGGGGTGCGGAAACTGTCTCGAAGAGACCAAGAAGCAAAGCAGAAAAGGTGCCCTGAAAGTGGGAAGAGAGTGGGAATCTCAGGAGTGGGGTTCTTAGGCAGACACAGGTCTCCTTGGTGGAGAGAGGCTTTGGGGATACCTGTCATTTTAAGACCTGGTATGTATATGAGAGAGAATATAAGCATAACCTAGCAGGCTTCCATGAAGAATAAAACAGAGCTGGCCAGATTAGTGGTTAAGGTGCTTGCCAGCAAGCCTATAACCAGAGTTCCATCCCTAGGAAGCCACACATGGAAGGTGAGAACCTTTGCCCCTCACTTGGGCTCCCAACACAGGTGATTGCTTCTCTTGGTGCCTGTGTCACCTACTGATAAACAAAGATGAGTTCAGGGGGACACGGAGAGGGAAACTTGCAGAAATGGGTCCTGAACCTGTCTGCAGCTTATAAAACTAGCAGAAAGGGGGACGAAAGACAGGCAAGCAAGGGGGGTCTAAGCAGACCTTCCTAACCAGGAATTTTTATTTAAAGTGGAAGACAGCCAAATATTGTACTGGGGCAATGACATGTTTGCACTTTCAAAGAATTTTCTCACAATCTCAATGAAGCCTCCTTGAGGGCTTCGTCAAGTTGCATGCCCCATCTCAGAACGTTCTGGAGGGTCAGAGAGATCTGAAGAAGCAATGGAGCTTTGACGTGAAGCTGATGCATGCATGAATGTAGCTCAATTTTCCACACAGGAAACGCTTGCTCGGGCATGGAAATGCGCACAGGCATACCCAATCCCAGGGTGTGGCCCATGTTCAACACTGCTTAATGGTATCAGTCAACATGCTATATTTTGGCCTAGCAGACAGTTATTCAGTTGACCACGGTAGGCAACAGGTTTTCTGTTTTCTTTAATGAATTATAGTGTGTTTCACTAGTGCCTGGAGAATGCGGCAGTGTGATAATTAAAAACAAATATGGCTTCCTGGTAAGAGCACTTGCTGTGCAAGCCTGATGACCTGAGTTCAGATCCTTAGTATGTATGTAAAAGCTGGATATATGCCTGTGCACCTGCAACCCCAGGTGTGGGCTGGGGAAACTGCAGGGTCAACCTGGGTTTGTAGGCCAGCCTGCCAGCCTGGCTGAAAAGAAGGGGGTGCTCCTGGGTCAGTGAGAGACTTCTCAAAGGACTAGGGCAAGAGTTCAAAAGCAGAGCACCTGATGTCCCTTTCTGGCTTCTGCACACATGTGCTCACACCCACACCTACGCATGCACATGGGGGCTGGGGGGTGGAGGGCTTCCTCTAAGTTCACTGTGTTCCCTTTTTATAATTATTAGAATTCAGTTGAGAAGAACCCCTGTCCTATCAAGTTGAAAGGCAGAAAGAGGCATGGCTCTTTCTCCTCACAAAGGTTGCCCTTTGAATATAAATCACAAGTGCTGGGTGCCTTTCCCATTCTAATCAGATGACCTTTTGATTCTGATGGACCAAAGTTTAAATCCTAAGGCTGACAGTCAGTTTTTAAATCAATGCCTGGCTCCTACACCCTTCAGTTCCCAACCAAATCTCAACGGATCCCTCACACAGAGTGCTACAAACACCAGGAGGAATGTGGCAGCTGATTGCAGGACGGCCAGATTGCACTATAAGATCTTGAGCCAAGCCTGCAATGGTGGGGCATGTCTTGAATCCCAGCACTCACACTCAGGAGGCAGAGGCAGGTGAATCTCAATGAGTTTGAGGCCAGCCTGGTCTATGGTGTGAGTTCCCAGACAGCCAAAGGAGTTACACAGAGAAACCTTATCTCAAAAACAAAACAAAACAAACAGACAAAAAAAGATCTTGAGCCAAGGGGAGTGACTAGGATTTATGTTAGTAAGTCCCTTTTAAAAGTAAATTAAAATTTGAAAACCATCCTTCCAGGATTCAAAATTCTAAGAGGGGGAAGGAGCCACATATCTATAATTTTTAAAATAGGGTATTTCTGAGCAATTATCAATCTAAGCACCCATTATTTGTCGCTAATTACTACACAAGCCTGTTAATATTTAGCAGAAGTTTGTTTAATTGTGTTTGTCTGGGAAAGAGATGCCTTAATATAGCTTTAGCATGGAGAACCAGTGGTGTGTATCGCAGAGCCTGGCAGAAAGGAAATTTGTATTCGCCCAAGATTAACACATTAACGTCAAACAAGCCTTTCCTTTCCCCTCTTCCTTGCACAGTTATTTATCTTTAAGGTATTAAAATTAAAGCATGAAGAAGGGGCAGTGTTCACGAATGTAGAATTGGAGGGAGGTCATCCTTTAGCTTGTTTACAGATGTTCTGGTTTAAAAAGCACCAGTGTGATAAATTAAACATTACAGTGGGAAAAAACTAAGGCCTAGCAACAACTGGTGCATTGGCACATCTGTCTGTGAAGAGCTTACTTAATCCCTGAATATCATAGTAGACAGCATTGCCTGTCAAACCCTTCTGTCCCCAGTACACTGAGACTGTAGTTCCAGACCTGAGGCAGAATCCTCATGGCCTGGCCCCTCTCCTTTCTGCTTTGTATAGTATGATTGCAATGTACTGTTGGCTCCTTGCAGGTAAACAGGTAGCTCAATTTGTTGATTAATTGTAAGAAAAAAAATCAACTTTTTACTTTTAACATATTTCCCAAAGGCTACTTCCTTTCTCCTGTTCTTCCAATCTGGAACTTTCTGTGAATCTCAATGCAAACTGTTGCGAGTTCCAGAAAGGGGAAATTTTCCTTCTTTCTTTTTTTTATTTTATTTCAATTTTTATTGTGTTGTGTCACAGAGACAGAAACAGACAGAAAGATACTTCCATGACAGTGCATATTTGGGGGTCAGGGAGTAACCGAGGTTACTGGTTCTTGCCCTCTGCCCTGTTCATTTGAGACAGCACTGGGTGACAGACATGCACTAGCACAGCTAACTTCTGCAGGGTTTGGGGTATGGAACATGGGAACTGACACTTGGAAGGCATACATTTACCCCTAAGACATCAATATCTCCAGCCCTCCAAAGAGGAGAATTCCCAAGCCTTTCCAGTGTGCAAAACAATTAGAAATACACTTAAAACTGGAATTTTACTGTTCTTCTTAAGGTCTTCCTGGAAAAAGGAATTGTTACCATGTTAACATTGCCCATATGTAGCCCAGCAATATAATTTGGCCTTTTGAAATGGGTTGTTTTATTTCTCTATACTGTTTAATTGTCAAAACACTGGACATTATTTATGTTCCAACTTAGAAGTTGCATTACTTAATCTTTGCTCCTGAAGACTCACAATAAACTAAGGCCCAGGTAATTAGCGTGGTATTCTTGCTACACTATAAACCACTGTGAAATTTTCCAGATTGGTTCAATATCACTTGTTTGTTTATTCATTTTGTTTCATTTTAAAGAAAGCAAAATGTGAGCTCATGCAGTAATCCCAAAACTTGGGAGGTAGAGGCAAAAAGATCAGTTTGTCATCCTCAGCTACATAGTAAGTTTGAGGCCAGCCTGGGTTACATGAGACCCTTTATGAAAACAAACAAAAAATTGTAAAGTGCCTCACCTGTCTATGTGACCTGATAGATCTTCAGCCCATCTACAAAGGCTGTCTCCTGCCCTCCTTACCTCCGCCAGCTCTAGGCATGTGTAGATTCTCTAAGAAGTCAACTTCCAGCCCCTCACATAGGGTCCTTGCTCTGTTTCCTTTGAGCCCTGTCTCTACTGGTAGATGGTATGGACTATGACCAGGAGCATCCTTCATCTCTACAAAGATGCCCACCAGGCACTGTCCCTTAGGTCCTTCCTAAGTGGGAAACTACACTTTCGTTTCTGGGCTGTATTGTATCCAGATACAATAATTCCTTCCAGTAAACATAGTTCAGCAAATTGGTCATGGTGCCTCTGGGGTTCTTCCAAGTAGGTATTCATTCCATACCCTGCATAGTAACTTGCAGAGCTTAATTCCTGAGTCCTGTTGGACACAGTCACAATGTGGACATCCTGGCACTATTATTTCCTTGACCTGAGGTGGACCATCCTTGCCACCACGGATCGTAAATAGCTGAGTGAGTGGACATTTCTGTAGAGAATTGGTTCCACCCACAAAGAATACCACTTATAATATATCTCAGAGGATCCTTTGCAGACTTTCTGGAAAATTGTCCAATTCATCCTATTATATTATCCTTAAAACACCACGCAAGTCCTATGTAGTAGCCATGTGCCTCTTTGTAGGACACACATTAAGTTTGTAAGGTAATGGACATATCTCTCAGACAAGTAGCTCTCACCCTAGCACAGCATGGAAAGCTCCATATATTTCCAATACAGAAACAAATCAAAATCTCCACTAGATCATAACTCACTAAGACAGTCCACCCAAAGACAGGTCAACAGCAAGGGCTCCCAGTGGCAGCTGGCCAACACTGTAGCAAGGTATGTTCAGCCTGTGGCCTGTGGGTCGTCACACAAGGAAAGATTAGCTATGCATGCAGACCATTTCAGGATCACAAACGTTCTCAAGGCCAAACTCTAGAGATGACAACATCCCTCACAGTATCTGGATCTGACACACCATAGACCAACATTTCCGCATTTCTCCTTTGCCCATGGACCACTTCTTTCTTGTTGAAGCTTAAAATTAATTCAGTTCTAGATCTTCCTTATCTCCAACCTTTCATTTATTCATGCACAGATGTTTTCCAAACACCATAAGGCAGCGTGGTTCCCGTCTAAGAGTGACTCATCTCACCAGAGGATATGTGGTAATGTCTGGGGACACATGTTACAGTGGAGTCCAAATACACCTCCTATATTACCCAAGGAATCCCCTGATGTCAGCTGAGGCTGGGGAAACCAGTAGTAAGGCAAGCCCATGTTGTAACCCTGCATCTGCAGGCTCTTGTTTGAAACCCAGCTCAGGAATGGCATCTGTTTTCTACAGTGCTCAGGAAGAGTGAACGACATCACCTCCAGCATTTTCCTGTAGCTTCCTGGTCACACTTCTGGGCATCAGCTTATGAGCTCTCCCTTTCTTGCATACTAAAGACTCAGCACAACTCACACTTTCTAGGCTCGTTAGCACTAACATCCAAAGAAGAGCCAGCACTGTGTCCATCAGTGACTTTTACCAGAATGCTAACTTCCTATGAAAACTGATAGAAACTTTAATGCTGGAATTGTTTGAAAAACTGAGCTAAAGTCTAAGGTTCATAAAACAATTCTTTCCTTGTGGGGGAACAAACTCTAGTGTGATTGCCCTTTTCTGTCTGCTATAGCGTATATTTTTCTGGTGATGCCATTTCACTTTTGTTTTATTATATAATTCAGTGTCACCCAGAAAGGGCTCTGAGATGTCAGCTCAAGTCCATGTGAACTGTTAAATGTCAAAAGAAAATGCATCAGTGTCTCTGTAAGTTCATGGTGATGACAGTACCATGTGATAAAAATAAAGAGGGGAATTCTGTGACTGCAAACATAAACAGAAATGCAAAATCTGAGGCATTAAAGAGGGATCAAATGCAGATCATGATATGCGTGTTCAGAAATGCCACCTCTATGTTATAGTAAAAGAGTTCTAGTAAATTCTTCAAATGTAAGTAATCATGGGTCAACTTTCCTGGGCATAAGAAATCTACTCTATGTGTAGATTGGTTGTCATTTTTTTTTTTTTACTTTCATTTTTGGTCATCAAATCACTGAGGGGAAAATAAGACATATTACATAAAAGAACATCCATCAAACATATCTCATAAAAAATATACATGTCCACAAACACGTTCCTGATGTTTCCCAGGTAGGGTCTATGAAAACTCAATTGTGCAAAGTTTCTCCTGACAGGAAATGTGTAGTGACTGCTTTGCAAATGGGTATGAATGGAATGTTGGTTGGTTCAGGTCTTTGATGCAATTCTAAGAACATTCTTGTTGCAGTCCCAGGGTTATGGGGATTCTGTTCATTCAGATTTGAAGGGATGAGAACCTCTCTGATTGTGTGGACTCCGAAAGCATTTTGTTATTAGCATTTCTATCCTGATGACCTTATTAAGATGCTTGAGAGCCACCCTTTGCTTTATGACTGTGTTTTTCCGCCATCATCCAGGGCCAATAGCCCAGCATCCTGTCATCACTCCCTGAATACTTTCAAAACTATTTTACTAGTTGGGAATGAAAAAGAGAGAGGGTAAAAATGTAAAACTCTTGATTAGAAAGTATAATTTAATAGAACATGTATTGAACCAAATGTATTGATTAATGTAGAAGATATAGTACTTATATTGATTCGAACCAGAGATTTAGTACTAAAAGCTCTAAGCCAAAAAGCTGTTGTGGATTGCTACAAAAGTCAGTTTAATGCTGTCCTTGGAATGCCTTCAGAAAGAAATTCTTCTAATGTTGGAGGACTAGGTAGAATGCAGTATATGTCAGGCTGATCCCAGAGGGTTTTATTTTGTACTCTAATAGCTGTTACGAGCCTACATTATATCCAAGGAGTAATTTTCCTTAGAGGTGCCCAGCTCGCTTTGTGTCAATATTCTAGCATTTTAAGTCACGTACAGTATATGCTTCTGGGAACAGGGAAGGAGCCAGCCAGACTCATAATGGCCTGCATTCATTAATAAAGGCAGAGGCTTCTGTCCCTGCATTGCCCACTACAGGGAAGCCTCTTTGGCCTTCAGGGACCCTGTACAGACACATTTAAAGGAAGCTCTATTTTGAGTGGGCAGGAGATGAAATGTACGACTTGGAGGTATTTCTTAAGGCAGCTCTGTACCCGAGCACAGGGGTGACCTTCTGGGTCAAAGAAGAAGGCAGGTCAAAAAGACTTATTATCCAAACTGTTGGAAACCAATTGCTTTTGTTTAAAACTAAATAAATAAATAATGAAAAAGCAGGGGTCCTTAAAGGTGGACAGTGATGGAGAATTCAGTTTACGGCCTGAAAAGAAAGCTCACAACCGAGTGTGAACCGTAATGCGCTTCCGAGAAAAATTAGAGCATACTGATTAGCCTCTGTGTTTACAGATAAACGGCCAGCCCAAGTGATAAAAGGAAGGGTAATATAATTAGTTAATCAGGGCAGATTGATTGCGGATGTTTGTGTTCTTCAACTAAAGGAAAAAAAACCAACATGTTGCCACAGCATTGTCACCATCTGTTGAAAGACACAGCCACACTTAATCTTTATATTCCTGAGGTTTTTCCTGCCTTGCTTTGTTTTTGAGCCCCAATTTCAATAGTTTGGAAGCATGTCATTTAAACCAAGTCCAGCCACAGTGTAAACTGAGGGCACAGTCAGTGGCTTAGCGAGAGCCCTCCTTTTTCATCTTCTTTCTTCCTTCCTTTTCATACCTTTTTAAAAATAACCTTCTGGCTTGCTCTCTCTTGCTTCCTAGAGCCTGTCTATATTTGTTTTGGCAGAAGCAGCTATAAATAGACAAGCCATGCTTTAAGGAAAAAAAAAAGATTTACATCTTTGAATCAACAGTTTTGTTTTGTTTTTTAACATAGTCCCCACTCCAATGCTGCCTTGATTACTACCGCCACTAACATTTCAGTGGTGTTAACAAAGCGTGGGCCAGAGGTGCCATGTTTACCCAAGAACCAGAAAAGTCCAGACAATCTGTGGGCACCACTTTTGGGGTGGAAATGTAATTTTTTAATCCTGAGTTAATTCCCTATCTGTTACCCCCTTCGAAGCTTAACTTTTTATCATGGCTGTAGGTGCAGAAATTCAAATTCCTATCAAGATTTCAGGAAAATTGGATCACCCCAAAATTGCAAGGTGAACAGTTTCAGAGGATCATGGGTTTTTATTTTTATTTAAAAATATTTTCTTTGGAGTGTACTGAAAATAGGATTAGGCTGTTTGACCAGCAAATGTGGTCAGCACTCCGAAAGACGAGGCTGAATTAATCATTTGTTAGAGTGCCAAGCTTAAAATGAGAATTCCAGTCTTGTAAAATGGAAGGCATCTCACATTTAAAAAGAAATACATAGTGCTAGGAGGGGAATTTTTAAGGCCCTCATCTGTTTTTTAGCTTCTAAGTTTAATTTCACATTTACAGGGGAAAAAAAAAGAAAGAAAGAAGGCACACACTCCTTCCAAACCAGGTCCCTCACAAAGAGGAAAGTGTTCTTGGAACCTCACTGTTAGAGTAGCAGGCCTACATAGATCTTCTCTTAGGCTTTAAGGTATGTTGTGGGTTTGATTTTTTTTTTAACACAAACCCCCCTCGTGTAAAACAACTGTTCATAACTGGGATTAATGGTTTTCAATTTTCAGTTACTTAGACATGGGGTCTCCAGGAGATGGCTTTTTGCAGAGTAGAATATGGCCCTCTGTGGGATTGCACAAGTTTTCTTCTTTTCTACTTCCTTTTCTGTCCTCGCCCCCCACCTCCACCAGTGTTGCTCTGATGTTCCTCTCGATTATGTAAAACACTTTGCCTTCATGGAACAGATATTTTTTCTCATAACCTGTCATTGCATTAAAGTGCTTTGGGGACTGTGAATTGCTGTGTAAAATTGGTGAGATTACCCACTGCTTTGTTCTAGTGAAGTGGTTTCCTTCAGACCTATAGAGCTCAAAACTCTGCAGCAGAGCTGCTGCTGGGGGAGGCTGGCAATGGTGCTTTCTACATTATGCCCCTGAGCATCATGTCCTTGGTGTCTCAGGACTGTTCTGTGTCATGGTCCACTGCCAGGACAACAATGAGCCATGTTGCCTCCTCTCTGCTCCCGGCTTCTGCTGTCTACATTTTATCTTTCCACTTGCTTCTTGGCGGCCTTTCCCAGCAAATGATGTCTACGATTTCTTCAAAACATGAAAATCACTGAACACTCCCATGGAGAGACTTGTTTCCCATCCAAAGGGACATCTGAAGGCCACATCTGGAGACTGTGACTTTGTGTCTGTTCTCACCCACACCTACAAGACAGTTGAATGCATGTGTGGCTCAGACACGCCATCTTTCCTCTACACCAGGCCATTTGTACTTTCAGCAAACTTGGAATAGGGCACATGTGCAGGAAGCAGAAACATCCCAGGGATACTCAAAGGAAATCCCTTGAGAGGGGACCAGAAACATCTGGAATTTTCCTCCCCCACCCCAACAGAAATATGCCCATTTCCCATGGGCCTCTGGGGATATGCCTCCTTCCCACCATGAGAATTGCTGGGGGGAGGGGGAGGGGGAGGTAGGGAGGGGCAACCAGGACTGGAAGAGACCCTTAATTGGGCTGGAGCCTAAAAAAGGAAAATGAGTGTGACGGTATATATTGTCAACCTGACAGGATCTAGAATTGCCTAGGAGGCAAGTGCCTGGGCACACCTGTGAAGGATTATCTAGATTAGGTTAGCTTCTGTGCATGCTTATGAGGCATTATCTAGATTAGGTTAATTAAGGTGAGAAGACCCATATTAACTGTTGGCAGTGCCATTCCACAGGCTGAGATCCTTGATGGAATAAAAAGGAGAAAGCAAACTAAACACAAGTATTCATTGCTTCCTGCCTCCTAACTATGGATGCAATGTAACCAGCCACCTAACATCCTGGCTGCCATGATGGACTGTATCCACAGACTGTGAGCCAGCTACCTCACACCCTGGCTGCTGTGACGGACTGGCATTTCTAACATAGTGACGATGAAGGATCTTCAGGTGTCCAGGTGTCCCCACAATAGAACCTGGTGTTTCACCATCTTTCTTCTGAAGAGACTTATTCATGGATCTTTACTTGTTATAAGCTTGTGTTTCCCAAGCCTGCTCTTGTCCCCTTCATGAAATTGTTTTATCTGCTTATCTCAACCTTCAAAGCACAAGTTCTTGGTATTAGTGACTTCAGCCTCTTCTAATAATGTAATTAAAATCTATCCACATATATAGAAAGATGGGTAAATATTTAGTGTGATTGTTAAAAACTAGATCTGTACCTGTGTCTGTTGTGAGCAAAAAAGGGGAAAAAAATAAGAAGAATGAGTTTGAGCCACCTTAGGAAACTTCAAAATAAAATGATACAGATAAGACCATTAAGCTATTTCTTTATTACACATTAGTTGCAGGAAAAACAAAGTACTAAAAAGCAGCTGCCAGGACCTCATCATTAGCTATTAGTGTCTTGGCTTCGTGTGTTTCTTTCATTTTGTAATTGTGAGTTTTTTGTTCAGACCTGTCTAGAAAACCATGCTTGACTTTGAGGTAACAACTGAAGCAGTGGAGTTTGGGGTTTTAACTTTTTAATGCTTATAAACCTCTAATCATAGCTGTGTTGATCTCTGAGAAAATAAGAAAGCTTTTTGTTCCCATCAGTATTTTTAATATGCCTTCAGAAAAACACCTCCCAGACATACTCAAAATCAATACCCAGACAAAAGAGTTGGCATAAAAAATAGTTTACTCTTTATGCACTTTGAGCTCAGTACTACTAGAGAGAAAGCCATCCTTTGAAGAGAATGGGGCAAGGAAGTTTTACATAAGGGCAGAATGAAACACAGCCGCCTTGCCGCTAGTGGTGTATTTCACCATGTTTTGCAGTTTGGGCTCCAGCCCAGTGTAGGCTGTGCCAGAGTCTCACTTGCCAGTCATGACTGTTCACCACATAGCAATTGCTATGGTGGGACAGGACCTATTCCCACTGTTCTCTCCATCACCAAAAAGCTAAATCTGGAACAGGGAAGGGGAACTTTACCCCTCCCAAGCCTCAGTAGGTACTAGCCCCAATCAGGAAGTATCAGCTACCTAGTTCTTGGTTAGGCGGCCTATCCCTCTGAGGAATTGGCTGGCTAGCCATCTTCAGGGGTGATAAAGGCAGCAAAGATCTCTCTGCTCTGAATACTCATTTAGCTCCTCTTCTCTTGTAACACCAAATCTAAACATTTTAGTGGCATTTAAAAATTCCTCATAATGTTGCCAAAACTACCCTTCATCTTTATCCACATGTAGTACCCTTGTTTCAGAACCCTCTGGAAGATCTTAGCCAATCAGAACAAACACTGACACATGCTCTCTGGTTTTGTTGCCTTCTGCATGGCCTATCCTTCAACCTGTAGTGTCCTCTTGGAGGCTCTTAGTTTCCAGCCTGAATAAAAATATCAGCTTACCACCTGATGCTGCAAAGTCTTCCCTGGTAATGAGGCAGGCCTAGGAAAATCCCTGGCATTTCTGCTTTCCTTTCTATTATTTTTAGTCATATAACTATTTTGTAATGTATCCACGAGCCTTTCTTCTTTAGACCATGAGAACTTTGATGAGCTCAAGACAGGAACCATGCCTCTTTCCATATTCCATATCCAGTTGGTCAGGTCCTCTCTACTGAGTGCTATAAGCTGTGTCAGGTATTGATACCAATAAGTTCTCATGAAGGTAGGAATACATGAAGGTACATCATAATTACCAGCATAAGGCCAAAAGACAAGCCCATAAAGATGAATGCAGCATAAGCAGGACAGAGGGCTTCTCAAAATCAAAGAAAGGCAATGTACTTTAAGTCAATTAAGCATGAAGTAGTCTTATATCAGACTAGGCTTAAGAGTTCTGATCAGAAGGAGTGAATGGAGTTTGAATGAAGTGGGGCAGAACTTCTTGGGGAAGACAGAGATAGGTTCTCAGGCCACCCCAGGGTTCAGTCTCCATTGAAAACCTGGAGGCCTGTGGCCAACCTCTGTAGAAGACTAGACCCACCATGCTTGGAGCTGAAGAATGCCCACACTCTTTGGCTCCTCCAGCTCTATATGTGGTGCTTCAGTTGGACAGGTGTACCAGTTGCCCCTCACAATTTGGAAAGAAGTTATCTAATCAAAAAAAAAAAAAAAGATGCACTCTTGTGCCTGGGGTGAGGAGTACCAAACTGTCTAAGCTTCCCAGGAACCTTCAAGAAACACTGACACCCATAGCAGGAGAGTTAAAGCAGGCTGGTGGGGTGTCCTGCAGAGCCACCACAGCATGGTCACAGGTCCCCCCTACCTTCACAAGAATTCTGGAGATACTTTCTGACCATTGGTCATCAGCCAGATCTTCAGTATCCACATTTGAGGATGGATAGAGCCTCGGTTGTCGACATTCACCATATAAGACAGATTAGATCAAAGCATATTTCAAAAACGGGAATGATACACAGGTGAAGAAACTGTTATAACAATGTTGCCCTGGCCATTGAAGCATGGGTTGTGTTTTGATTGGTAGAGGTACTACAGGGTGGGAGGGTATTTGGAGGAGGCATGGCAGACAGAGAAAAGTTAGGATACTACCAACACTTCCCCTCCCAGAGCCTTCTGGCTCTGCCTCTTCCCTCTCGTCCATGGAGGTAACAGCTTTAGTACATCTGTACTTCACCCGGGCAGTTCAGCCTGTTTGAACTTCCCTGGTCCAGTATGGAATCAATGCATCCATCCATGCTATGTAGAAGCATGACAGTTCACGTCACTGGGTACCTACCAGCACTGGCCTATGCTCATTCCAACAGGAAAGAATATCACTGAAGTTTTCTCCTTCTTTCTTTTTTCTCTACAGAATCATACGATGACCCAACACAGCAGTTAGTTCAAGTACAGCCTCTCAAGGAGAAGGACTTTTGTGGCACAAAAAGGGAACATGTTTTACTCTTTGCACGAAGCTTACATTGTTAATGTATATTCTTCAGAAGCATTGTATTGTATCATACAACTTGTATTATCAAAACTGTTGGATGTTCATGTGTTGGAACTTTTGAGCACCAGATAGACTCCTTGTATATAGTGTTGCACATGTATTATGTCGTCGATGCTAAAATGGTCTTATAAAGACAAGTGGACTTGGGCCCTATTCAGGCAAGATTTTCAAAGTGAACAAAATGGCTTAAGAGAAAATGTTTTCAAGGAAGACAGAACTTAAAAGAACTGTTATCACGTGACTATGGTTGGACTTCCTTTTATTTACACTTAAGCCTAGAATTTCTCTTTTGGTATATCAACGGTTAAATCCCAAGACTATTTTTTAATTGCTGAGATTCTCGTGAACCTTGAAGAGACATTCTCACAGAACAGAACCCCACATCTGGATATGGCCCGTATATATATTTGTAAGCCTTGCAGTGTGACAGGTAGCCTCGCCATATATGCAATAGTTGTTATGTAGACTGTCAAAGGTTTTTTTTTTGTTTTTGTTTTTTCTTTTTCCTGGCTACATTTGAAGCTTTGAGTGTTCAAGGTTTTCCTTAATGATTTCACACAGCCAAATTCTTGAATCGGTTGAACTAACCTGTATGTTACTGTTCTCAATGTTTACTCTGCGGTCTGAACCTGGAGATTACTGGAATTGTTTTCCAAGAGGAAATAAATTCAGTTTACCATCAGCTATGAGTGTATCCGTGTGTTTTCTTTTTCTAGTTACTCTTACCATTAAAAAAAGAAAGAAAAAGAAATCTAATTGCCTACACCCTTGGATATGAAGTCTGCTCCTGAGCAGGTCCCAGGCATAGCTTCAATCATATTTAACCTTTGCTCACTGGGCCAAATGCATCTGGGAGGAGATTCATCTTGCTGCACTGGAAGAAATCAGACCCAGTCTACTTGAACTGTCTTAGATTCTACCAGGTCACATTGTACTTGAGGATTCTGACATCACAGATGGATGTGATGGCTGTTTTCTGCATAATTTGCAGCCCAATTCGTGTCATGCTGTGCAAATCTGAACTCGTGGTGGATGGCTGCAATTTGCGCGGCTGTTTGGCTTATGTGTGCTTAAGAAGCAGCATCGTTCAGAAGACAAAGCACAGAGCAGCAAGTCAGAGGGCTGTTAGTTCTGGCTCTGGCGCCGACTCCCAGTGGAGTCTTCTCCAAATGGCTTCATCTCCTGGCCTGGGATCACCCGGCCAGGGAAGGTAATGGAACTTGGTCATCAGCCTTTTGACAGGCACGGGATGGCTCTCTGAAAGGTCTGTCTTCACAGCCTACCACAAAATGCTGAAGAAGTCGAAGCTCCTGATTTCAGAGCTTTTGAGCAATGTTTTTAAGGACGAAAAGAATAGCAATGTGTGCACTGGACCTTGATAGACATCGTTAGTCTGAGTAGTATAAGTTATGATACTCGTGGACCACAGTCATGGAATTATGCTTAAAATGGTCACCACACTCTGAGGCCTGTGGCCTCTTTTCAACGCTGAAGATCTCAAGCAAATAGCAAAACTCTTCATAGCATTTCAGGGTAAGGAAAATGCAACCTGGGCTGATGGACTTGTGACCCCTTGTCGACGGTGGACCTGCCTATGCAAGCTACATCTCCAGCACCACAAGGCAAGAGACTTTGCTTCATGGTTCTCAGACCTTAGCCTACTTGGCATTCCCTTGCAGGACTTGCTTGTAACATCATGACCTGCTGGACCAGACAAACCTCCAGAGTTTCTGATTCTGTGAGGCTCAACTTTGTGCTTTTCTAAGAATTTCTGGGTAATGCTGGTTACAGACCACACTTGGAGAACCACTGCCCTACCTCATTTACAAGTCATGGAATGAACAAAGTGCGAATAGCCAAGCATATGCTACTATTTATTGTGTTTCCAATAAAAGAAAATGTTGTGAAATTTTAATATCATTCACAAACAAGTATTTTATAGTGATTAAAGTATGCACACCTGCCATGATGTTTCATGTATATGTATTTAGCTTTCTAATGCAAGGGAAACCTGTACCTATACATTTCACAATGGATTGCCAGCATGCTATTTAATTAAAAAGCTTTTTCACTGGCTACATAAATAATGAAGTATGCTTAGAATATGCAAGTGCATCCATAATTAAAATATTCAGCTATATTTTTTTAGATTAAGATCTCTGGTCCATTCAGGTTTTTGCATTTAAGATGAAATAGCCACACTTAATAATGATTTTTAAAAGCTTTAAAAATTGTGGTTGCTAATGAGAGAGTTATATTTTTCTGGAAAGCAGGTGATATGTTATCCCTGAATTAAATCCTAAGTTGCTCTTAATATTGTTGTCTCACAGAGACCCCCTAGGTTTGTGGCAAACACCAGGGCTTAGAATTTTCAGGAGGCAAGAAAAGCAGAGCTGCTCATTCTGGCAGTGCCCATGGCTGGCCGTGTGGCTGCCTCAGCACGGCCATGGGTCAGCCTCCCTAAGACAAAGCTGGAGAGCTAGAATTGTAGACAGACCATTGTTCATGCTACACTAATTGGTTGATCCTCCAAAGACTATAAGGTTATTTCCTAGCTAGTAGGCTCTTCATCCTTGTAACTAGTCAGTCTTTAGGTGATAAATGCTAAACAGTGCCAGACAGCTTTGATAAGTTACCTTCTTTATATTTACATTCTCCCTCATAACCTATGGCTGAAATACAGCTTAAAGATAATAAAAAATACCCGTGTGTGCATTATTTTTGTGGAGCTGTGATCAAGTACCTAATATGAAGACCTAAGAGAGTAACAATGGATTTGAGCTCATGGTTTCAGAGGATTTTATCCATGTCCACTTGGTTTCATGTGCTTAGACAGGATATTATTGTGGCTGGAGTGAATAGTAGAGGAGAACGGTACACTTCTTGACCAACCAGGAGACAGAATGAGACAAGAAGTGGCCAGCCTGCTGCCAGTGACTGGCTTCCTCCATTTAGTCCTACTTCCAAAGTCTCTATAATCTCCTGAAATAGTACCATCAACTGAGGACCAATCATCACTTGATGAGCCTATGGCGGATGCTGCATATTCAAGCCATAACAGCTAGCATTATGTAAAATCTGCAAGAAAGTGTGGACGAAAGTAGTTGCCCTGTTTACACTTCAGTTTTGCTTTTGAGGGCATTTTAGCATTGACTTGAAGCTTCCTCGTTGTAAAGGGGAAAAATAACCTGAACTGAAGGAATGCATCACTTTCTCAAGGGAAAATGTTTTCCTAGTACTTAATTCCAAACGAGATTTCTCAAAGGCCTTATATCTGGGTAGGTGGCCACTATAGTGGCCCTGTTTGTGACCATTTGTGTGGAAGAAGTCTGCTACATGTTTGAGAAGCCAGGCATGTGTCTGCTCATCCTGCGATACACAAGACAGGTACCAGAACAAAGCATGACCTGGCCCTAAATGTCAGTCATTGCAAGGTTAAGAACCTGCTCTCATGGACAGGATCATGTGATTCCCACCTTAGGGATCTAAGCTAGCTTGATCTCTGGAATCATAAGGGGACTGTCAAACTAGTCTATTGTTGGAGTCCCATCCCATAGCTACTGACTATTGGCCCAAAATACAAGCTGGGCATCAGACGTATCCTGGCTGATTCCAAGAGTCAAGTATAAGAACCACTGTATCAAGCTCACAACCTCAGGGGAGTGTGCTGAACTAAAGACTAGAAATGTGCCAATAGCGTGCAGGGAGTAGAAAAGTGAATGGGGCTTAAGTGCCCTTCCCTCAGGGTCACTTTTTACAACTGAGCATCTTAACCCTAAAGTAGCGTTGTAACTAGGTGATGTGGTAAGAATGGATAGTAAGATGGTAAGAAAGGGTAGAAAAGACCCAGGAGTCCATCATCTTCATATTGGTCCAGAGGTTACTAATTGGGCCAGTGAGATCTTGTCCCATGAGATATCTGACAACCTGAAGAGTCCTCTCCAACTTAGGGAGATGCACTCCTGGTGTCAGATAGCTCATGTCTCAGGAGTCACCAGCAGCCCGGGCATTTATGTGCTATGTTCCAACTTCCAAATGCTGGCAATCCATTCTGCTTTTTGTAATTCAAACTCTGCTAACCCCCATTGTGTGAACCATATGAGATAAACTGCAGGCCAGCACTGCTTTCTCAGGTTGCCAGCTTTGACCTCTGCTATTGGCTAACTTTTATCTAAATTCTCATTCCAACTCTCTTCAGATGATAATGTGGGTTTTACATGCTAAGATTCATATTGTACTATTTTTAATTAGTATTATGTGCAGATTTGAAGTTGCCATGTGACCTTCAACTTCATCACACATGAGGTTAAGCAGTATTCCTTCAACTGTATGTTCTGTCTAGTCGTGGATGGTGAGAGTTCAAGAGATGAACAATAATAACAGAAATTAATATTCTCTGATGCAAGTCAGATCTGCTGTCTTCTACATTGCTATTGGAGGCCAATTTATTCATCTTTGTAAATCACAAAAATGGTGATAGGGTAGAAATTCTACCTTGATAACCAGTGATTCAGCCCAGATAGACTGCCATGACTCGGTCAGCTGATCCCTGTAAGCATGGCTTCTCAGAGCAGTTCTGAGTCTGTTTCGGAACTTGACCAAGGAATCCAGGGACCCCTCAGCTTCCACTCCATAGAGCATGGCAGCCTTGACTGTGTGTTTGTTTGTGCCCGTTGGGCACAACATAGCAGAACCCTTGAGAAAGGAAGTTTAGAAATCCAGATCCCATTACAGAACACCTGCAAACCCTCCTCCAGTTAGCATCAGCAGCCCAAAGCCTCTTACCTCCTCCCTCTCCAGGAGGAAGTTTCCACTAAAGGCACTAAAAACATGAGTTCAAGGAAGAGGGATGAGCCTGGATAAAAAGGACCCAGCAGGAATCTCTGGCAGAGTCCAAAGCTCAGGTCTGGTAAGCACTGCATTTCTGGGTGAGAGCCTTAGAGGCAGGAGTAGCCGGGACCACCTCTCCAGATTCCTCTGTAATGAAGTCAGCTGTCAACTCCTTTGGGGGAAAAACACAGAGCCCCTTTATTTCCAAGCAGGTGTTGCAGCATATTAAAGGTTGCATTCCATCTTGTGCTCACATCCTGAATGAGCCAGTTTGCAGGCAAGCTCAGTTCTTTCTGCAAAGAGAGAAACTTGGCAATGATGGAGGCTGAATACTTAAATGGCAATCAACTTCTGGCTCGTATCAATTAATTCCTTCATGGACTTCTGCCTAAGTATAGCATCTTGAATTCCCAGCTGCGGAAGCCATGTAAAACAGCCCAAGCAACACATGCCACCATCTCAGAAAGGGCACACCAGTGAAAGGACAGGATGGTGGGAAAGCTACTGCTGGGCACCAAAGCTCTTGTCTCTTACCAGGTATATTGTGGAGAGCGGGACATATACCCATTCCTTTGGATGGGAAATACAACAAGAAAACTTTTAGTAAGTTCATGTGAAATCTCTCTGAAGGTTATGACCTTCTCTTGGCTCTGAAATGTGCAGATTTAATCAGATTGGGGGCTCAGAGACCAGTAGAAAATGTCTCCTCACATAGGAACCAGAAAAACCTATTGAAAATGGTTTTCATCTCAAGGAACCCTCTACAGACACCTATGTATATCTGTTATATGATCAAGAGCTGCCACAGGCTAAGGGTGAGTGTGCACAGTGCCCTAGGAGACCTGGCAATTCTTCAATTCATCTGGCACCTGCAGACAGTGCAATTCAGACCACACCATCTACATGGGGAAGTAAATGTCCAGATGTATCATAACTCAGGTGAGCGCTTCAGAACTAATGATCTAATAGTGTGACCAGCTCCAAGATGCAAGCACTGTAAGTCAAGGTCACCTAGCAGGCTTACCTAGCTCATTCTCCCCCTGAAGTATCATCACCTCTCTGCTCTCCTTTCATTCCCTCCCTCTGAAGGCCAAACTTGATTTTCTGAGAGTCACATCCTGTCAGAGGTGGGAGCCTTCTAGCTTGTTTAAGCATTGTAGATTTATGAGATGATAGTCAAATGCTTGCCTTGTAAGCACATGGATATGAATTTTATCTCCAGAACCAAAGTAAAGAAGCCTCATGTAATGGAACACACCTGTAATCCTGCAGAAGTGGAGACAACAGAAATCCCAAAGACCTCTTGCCAGCTAACCTAGCCTACTTGATTATATCAAGGCCAGTGGGAGAGACTCTGTTTTAAAAAACAAGGTAGGTGGCACCTGAAGAGCAATGCTTGACCCCCTGAGTTCCTGTATACATGCACATATCGCACGTATATAATGCACACACACGTACAGTTTAGACAAAGATAAATGCAAGGACTACTTAGATTAATTTAAGTTGAATTTTCAAATTTAGTTCCTTACTCTCTATATAGGATATTTCAAGTGCTCGGTTGTCAAAATGACGTTCATAGTTCCTGTATGGAACCACACAGAATCCTGTTTGACAGTTCCAATCCAACCCTCCCATCTTCATATCCCTTCAGTATATGAAAGGCCTCTTCATCCAGCTCACGCTCTGTCTCAGTATGCCCCTTCCTTCTGTATTCAATGTATGTGCATTTATATATACATACATATACATGTACATATGCATATGCATATTCACCTTGGAACATCCTCCCAGGACTTCTTTTTAACTCTTGATTCCCTTCCAAATTTCTCAGTTTGTGGTCTGTTTCCACATCCTCTACTTCCTGGCTGCTGCCTCTCCTTCAGTCTGATGTCCTTCAGTCCATTAATGTCCTTTTACTGAAAATGTGTTTTCCAATGTTGCCTGTCATGGCCTCAGCATCCAGTCATTCTTGGTTATTTTGTGTATTAGTTGGTACTTCTCCTGCCCAGGCTCCCACATCCTTGCCTGACAATCCTCCTTTTGTAGTCTTTCATATCCACTACCCCTTCATTTTCTAGCTTCTAGCCTTCCTCTAATCCATCCTGTATATGGCCATCATGTTAACCTGCATAAAACACATTTTACATAATTTTCTCATTCATTCAGCAAGTACCTGTTGCTCCCAAAGTAATAGAATGAAAAGGAAAAGACCAAATTGCAACCTTTTCTGCTGCTTATCAGTTATGGATACCATACCCCTCTCTTTCTGACATGATTTCTCCCATCTTTAATTTAAGGATAGGTAAACTTGGAAGATATTGTAGGGTTTTTTTTCCAGTCTCTTACCAATGGCTAGGAATACTTGAAGCAGTATTTGCCCAGTCTAATAAGGCAATTGTGTTATTTACTACAGACTCTCTTTAGCCCAGTTGTACTGTGCCTTACCCACACTCAACCTCAGAATCCTCTCAATTTCCCCTGTCTCTCATTTGTAATCTTTCCTAAATACACACTCCTATGAGAACCTTAAGTGATAATTCATCTTCCACAAGAAGTTGAATGTTCCTTTGACTTTCTGCTTAACTTACTGGATAGGTTACATTTCTGTCACTGGAGTGAAACACCACAGCCAAGGCAACTTCCAAAAGGAGGAGTATATTTTGGCTTACAGTCCCAGAGGGAGAGTCCATAATGGTGGGGGAGGCATGGCAGCAGGCAGCCAAAGCAGGAAACAGATCACTTATTCAAACACAGCATGAAGCCCAGGAAAGCAAACTAAGAGTTAGGCTTGTCTATGAACTCTCAACATCCATCCCCCAGTGCCATACTTCCTCCAACAAGACTGCACTCCATCTTCATTCCCCAAACAGTAACACCACCTAGGGACTGAGTGTTCAAATGTCTAGTCTATGGGGGTTATTCTCTTTCAAACCATTACATTTTACTGTACTCATCTTTCCAAGTCTGATGGTTCACCCAGCTTTACCTGCTTCATTTCTTTGTAGTGTGAGCTCACTTCTGTCTTACTATTTTCACACTTCCCACCTATCCACTCCCACTCTTTGCTCTTTCTGTCTTCATCTTCCCTCTTACCTCGGTTCTGCTGTTTTCTGGACCCCAGTTAACTCTCTCTTCCTGAAGGAAGCCCCTGCTAAGCTGTCTTGTTATTTCACTTCTCCGAATGCTGATTGTACTTAAAATCTGGCTTAGTGATTCCCCATTTCCTTGGAATCTAGAAATCAAGCTTTTTCTTCCTATCTGGATTGTTTCTAGGTGTGTGCCCTCCCCTCTCATTTCTGTTTGGGTCAGCAGGACCTCATGTACCCCAGACCACCCTGGAACTTGTTATTTAGTTGAGGATGAGTTTAGTTATTTAGTTTCTGAGCATCTGCCTCCTGAATACCGAAATCACAAGTGTGCCACCATGACTGTCTCTGCAATGCTGAAGATAAAAGGTAGAGCTTGTGCACACTAGGTAGGCTCTCTATCAACTCAATTACATCTCAACCTTCTCTGTGTTTTAACCCACTTTTAGTGTTTCCACTTCATACAAGTTCAGTAAAACATCCATTTATGAATGCATATCTTAGCTATTCTTTTCAGTTCACTGGTGTTCAGCGTACATGGGCTATGTGCCTCTTGGGTCCAGGTCCAACTGATAGAGAGGTATTTATCTGTCCTCTGCCAAGTACCAAAGACAGAAACTCAAGCCAAAGAGGCTCCTTGACTTAAAGTACCTTTAGGTGCTGATGACTGATTATAAATAAAAACATCAGTGTGTTTTTACCCTAGTGATTGCACAGCCATGCCTGGGGCTTCTGTCCAGCACCATGAGATGGATCAGAGCACATTCCAACAGTCACAGAAAAGATTAAAGTTCTAAATTTGCATATCACTTTTGTATCAGTTTCAAGTTAAAAAAACACTAAGCTAAACCATGTCAAGTCAGGGATCCTAAGGACAAGCATGGTTACCTGAAAACTCAGTCTCTGCCTTTCTCTGGGGCTGCTGCTTGCCCCTGAGCTCTTGAACCATGTGAGGATGGCATTTGAGTTAGCAAAAATAATTAGCCCCAAGATCATGGAGCAGAATCTCCAAAATGCCTCCATCTTTGGTCCACTCGACACCAGTGATTTCATCAAATAAATTCAGTACCAGACTTCTTCAATGACCCCTCTGTGTCCAGCCACCAGCTGTAGGACAGAAAAGAAGCTAGGTATGGTCCACAGCAGACGTTTTCTTTTATCACCAGTTCCCATTGTGATAGATAGGATCAGGTTGCCCATATTGGATATTCAGCACAAAGATTAAAACAACATTCAAAACCCAATCTGAAAAAGTGCTAGATACATATGTAAATCCAAGCATTAGCCCCTTCCTTTCTCGAAGCAAAGCAACAAAGATGTTGACTGTGATTGCAGATAATAAGGGCTTTCCTTCTGATGAAATGAGCCTATACTGAACAGAGCACACAGTATATTCCCATGACAAATATATTTACACTCAACTCAGAACATGGAGAGAAAAGAAAATGTCAATAGTTGACAGCTTCTTGGCCTACAGGGTGTAATCCGGGAGCATAATAAATTCATTTAAGCTCAGTGTTGAATAAATGCATGTTAGGGCCGTGCAGATTTTTGGCCTTTCCCTCGACACATTGTTTGAATACAATGTCACGTTTCTCTTCATGTTACCCAATCCTCAGGCTGCTGTCAGCAGAGACATGGACCAAGGTAATCTTTTGGGTCAAATCTGCTGTAATTTCCCCTAAAGATGGGAACAAGAAAGGGATGCCATGAAAGAAAACACCTTATTGCCAAATGTTGGTGGATAACTATTTCATATTTGGAAAATACACCTCAAGAATTCTGGCTCCTGGGAGACTGCGGAGTCCAAAAGCAAGATGTATGACCACACAAGATCTTAATCACACTGATAAATGGATAACCAGAGTCCAGGGAATATAAAACACATAAAAGAACACCTCCATTTAGAAGCTAAATATGTACTTCTCCCCATTAGTCTACTTCTTGTCTCATACAAATTGGATTCGAAGATAATATTCCACCCTGGCAGATCTCACAAGCTATCAAACATTTCAGGCTTTGTGTGTAAAAGCATGACATATTGGTTAAGACTCAAAATAGCATGTTGCTGGTAGAGTTCAAGTGTATAAGAAATACTACACCCCACTGTTTTTGTAAGCACGGAGTTCCATTGAGTTGAGACAGATGGTAGCAGGCAAAGATGCAATCTTATCATCAAAAGCTAAAATATGTCAAAAATATGTTAGCAAGCAAAATAGAGCAGATCACTTGCTTCGCATGTCGCGACAGCTTGCAAAACATGTTAGGATATTGAAGTTCTGGTTATGTAAATAAAGAAACAGTAAGCAGAGTGGCAGCGAGTGGCATGAGAACCTGTGCATTTATTGTCCCTTCTCTGTAGTTTTGGTACCAGAGACAAACACATAACCACAACGAGCCCCAGACAAACACTGGGAGGTGGCCAGAATTGCCCATGGGGCAATTCCTTCCATGATCAATGAGTTTCTCTGTGCTGGATAAGCTGTTTAACTATATTACAGAAGGCATTCCACTTCCCAGAGGGAACTGTAAGGATTCCACTGAGAATCATCATGCCAGTTAGCTCAAGAAAGGAGAGGTGGATGCCACCCACGGCTTTCTGTATACACCAGTCTCAGCTCAAGAAGCTTTCTCTGCCCACAAGCCTTCTGATTGTCTGACCTCGTTGGTTTCTTTCTTCTCATTGAGTGATAAGGAGGGGAGGCTATGTTAAGCATGATAGGGAGTAGGAACAGGAGATACTGAATTTTGAGCATCTGCTATGGATCAGATTGTGATTTGTTGGCACCAAATGAGAAACTTTTCATGTGGCACAAATTGTGTTGACTATCCTGTGAAGAGTATGAGTTCTTCCATCTTCTGCAGCCAGCAAATGCTGGAGCAAAAGAGGCGACAATCAGTGGACTTTGCTTGGGGCTCAACATAGCAGTGCCCTGCACCTGTGCTCTGCACACTTCCATACAATCACCTCTGCTTCTTGACTGCTATAAGGATCTGTGGGAGAAAGCCTGGAGGACACTGCTGTTTGGAAATAGTTTGATAAGCTACCTGGGCCAAGGATAATGTAATGATGCTCTTCAAGAAGCACCAAAGGCGACTTGGCCCAGAACTGTAGAAGAAGGAACCAAAGTAGGTAGTATTCCCAGTTGTGCAGCTACCAGTGAGACTAGTATCTACCAAATATTTTTTTTTCTTGTTTTGTTCATCACTTCCTTTTTGCTTTGTTTCCTTCTCTTCACTTTTCAGACAGTGTCTCACTATGTCCTGTGGAGCCTAGTCTGACTTCACACTCACTAGGTAGCTCATATTAGCTGTGAATTCCTTAGAGTGGTCATCTTACCTCAGCCTCCAGAGTGCTGGGATTATACCTGGATACCCTTAGAAGATTTGGTGTGATGTTTGGGTTTGGTTTAGTGAGGTATGGCAGGGTGTGCTTGTTGTTGAGAAAGCTAAACTTCACCTTCACAAAATTTCAAGTCAAGGTGTAGTGTAGCAGACTTTCTTGGACCAACAAACTCAAATCATGGACTTATTATTAATTATGAATGCTTGGCCTTAGCTTAGGCTTTTTTCTAGCTAACATTTTTTTTAAACATAAGTGAACCAATTTCTATTCGTCTATGCACTGCCTGGAGGCTCATTTACCTCATCTATGTACTGTCCATCCTACTCTCTTGCTTCCTCCGTGGCTGCTGGCTGGCTGGCTGGTCCATGGTGGGCTAGCTGGCTCCCCTTTTCTTTCTGCCCACAAGCCCTGCCTATCCCTCCTCTGCCTAGATATTGGTCACTTAACTTTTTATTTGACCACCCTGGTGCCTTAGGCAGACGAGGTAAAACAGCAATACATCTTTACCTAGTAAAACAGTTATTCTGCAACACAAACAAATGCAACACATCTTTACATAATTAGACAAATATTCTATTCCACAATAGTGTAGTACTCACTACAACTTGTGTTGGAGAGGATTTTCCATGGAGAATTTAACCAGGGCACCAGTCCTGTCTCTGGCCTTAAAACATGAAGAAAACATACAAAAATGGAAGCTGTAGAACATGGGATTGGATGGTACCTCAACCCCACAGCCAAGGGCTCTCCAGAAAAACATTCCTGAGAAGGGGCTGCTGGAGCAAGGGGTCTGCAGACAGAAGAGTGCCTCATGCTACTGAAAGGGATGCGCCACCCTGCCTGCCTGGGTGTCACAATTGCTACCTACCTCTCCTCTCCTCCACCATTCCCAACTCCATTACTCTTCAGTCCAGCAAAATCAAGTTCTTCCAATGGATGTGGATGAATTACTGTTGCTTTGATGTTTACCTAGATACATAATCCCAAGCGGCTTCACAAAGTGACTTTTGTATTATGATTTCGATTGGAACATTGAGAAATTCTGATGCTAAATGTTAAAATAATAAACAGTCAATACAAACTATGTGTCCCTCAATCCACATAACCATTGCCTGTTATCAGAATGGAAAGCAATTTTGCCTGGGTCTTGAAGGGGAAAGAAGGTATAACTCAAAATTAAAGATCATATGATTAAAAATTTGAGAAAAATTTGTTTTTATGGGCCATATATTTTATTTATCACTTAAAATTTGGTGAGATGGCACTGTGGATAAAGGTGTTTGCTGCTGAGCCTGAGAAAACGAGTTCAATCTCCAGTTCCCAAAAGGTAGAAGAAAAGAACAGATACTTGCAGATTTCCTCTGACTTCCACTCAAGTGCTGTGTGTATGTGAGCATGTACACACACACACACACACACACACACACACACACACACACACACACACACACACCACACACCACACACACACACACACCATACTAGTGAATGTGAGTTAAAAATAATCTAAAAGAAACAGGTAGAATTGTCTCTCTGCACATAGGTTATCTATACCAACATTTGTTAATTAATATCCTCCTTGGCATTTCCATTGAGAAGAATAATCATTTATAAGAGCGAATAAGACCTCTGCAACTGTTATTCTGTGGTAGTGGGGGTGGGGGTTGACTCAGGGTGGGCTCTTGCTAAGTAAAATATGAAATATGCAATTCACCCTTTCTAACTGCTAACATTGAAGCCGGTGAATTCTAACTGACAGGAAGTAATGAATGCAATAAATTGAAGGGAATACCTTAGCTTAAGCAGCCATATGCTTTAGTTATCAATGGGAACACAGAGATAATGGTCCCACCTCACAATTCACTTGGTTGTTCTTAAGTGCACATAAGTGGAATTCCTTCCATCGATGGAGCTGATGTAGACAAATCTTTGGGGGACTGTTTTTATAAGCGAAAGGAGGTTCAGGGTAGAGTCATTTCTAAGAGAAGCCCAATGAGGAATTGTCTCTCAGTGTGACACTGTGGGGGAGCAATGTGCTGGGTCCTGAGGCCCTATCCTGCTGTGTTCCTGGGCAAGGACCATGGTTTTAGGATATCTCTAAGGCAGAGAAAGGTCATGGCCACATGGTGACCAATATGAAATTGGAAATTATTATGAATAGGAATGTGATACCTACAGTTGGTGCCCAATAATTGTTCATTCTTTCTTGTGAACACAATATTCCTGAAAGTTCCTTCAACCTGGGATCAGCCAAGAGTCCAAACAGCTACCAACGCTTTTATTTTTCATCAAATTTTGTAACAGACGTTATGCACCACACTAGCCTTGCAAAAGTGAGCGATCTGTAAGATGCATGTTTTGTTCAGTGAGAATGGTGGGTGTTGAGGAGACAGAGAAAACAGCACACAGAACAACTCTGCAGATAATTGAGAAGATGCTGAGTGAGTCCAGAAGAGATATCCACATGAATGCAGAGTCCAGGGATGCCCTGCCAGGGCAGAAGGAGGCAGAAGTCACAAAAGGTCAGTAGCTCTAATGTGAATCCAAGGCAGGAGGCGCATCCTGTGTGCTAAGTAAGATGTGGGCTTCTGTTGTTCAGTAAGAATTGTTGAAATATCTCTATGTACAGAGTCCAGTTCACACCTTATTTTCAAAATCATCAAAGCAGTGTGTGTGATCCAAGTTTCTACCATCAGAGGCCTTGATGGAGGAACTGCCCCTTGCAGTGCTAACCAAAATTCCTAGAGAAGGCAAATCTCTTTGCTAGGAACATCTTCTATCTACTGATGAACTGCCATCTCATTTATTGAACTCTAAGAGTCTCTGTATTCTGGGACGCACCCTATTTCCTCCAGTCATTCCAATGCCATGTAGTACCACATGACTGCCAGGAGTCCCCACACTAGAAGCCCACTGAAACTATTCAAACCAACCCCAAATCAAAGTAAAGTTTTTATCTCCAATTTCTTTTTGACTCTCTACTGGGGCCAACCTTGGCCCCTCCACAGATGATCCTATGTAGAATGGTCATACTCCTTCTTGTGGTAATGGTTAGAATAAACGTTTTTTCCAGGACTAAGAAAATGGCTCAGTTGGAAAAAAACTTGCTTCACAAGCATGGGGCCAAGTTCATATTCCCAACACCCATATAAAATAGCACAGTGGGATGCTTCTGAAACCCCAGGAGTATGGGGGATCACAGACAGGAGGCTCCTTGAGGCTTTGCTGGACAGCCAGCCACACTGAAATGAAGAGCTATAGGTCCCATGAGTGTTTCTGTCTCAAAAATAAGATGAGGAGTGATCAAAGATACCTGGTGTCAACCTCTGGCTGGCACATGTACACATGTGTAAACGCACCTGCACAACACATGCAATGCACACACACACACACACACACACACACACACACACACACACACACACACTTTCTTTCTTCTTGACATCACTTTCTTGTCTTTTGTCCTACTGGGTGTGATTTCAACCAAATCCTAAGTGGTTTAAATGAGATGTGTAAGTGAATAAGGACTGGGAGAAAAGAAAGAATGAACACATTCTAGGAGAATTGGGGTTTGTGAGCAACAGGTCAACAGGAAATGATTTGCTATCGAGTCCAGGCTCATCTACCTGCAGTTAGGACTGCTCTAGAGCCTACAGTACCAGTCTGCCTCTCAGACCGGAAAAACACAACACAAACTTTCTAGCCCCCACAATGTGATCATACCTGACAGGGCCTCCACCAGTTGCTTTGGGACATATGCCTGCCCCTTAGCCACACAAGTCTCAGACCTTAATTTCACTTTCTTTGTTCCATCCCTGGGAACCCTGAAACATTATGAGAATATCTTTCTAATTAATGGAGTTAGCAAAATGTCACCACTCCAGGGACATGAGCCAAAATTTTTACATCTGAATAAAGCTAAGCAGTGACTAAATTCTGAATACTCACACATGGTAGAGCATGGCCATAATATCACTCCAACTGTACCCAGGGACCACGGAGTTCCATTGTTTCCTGTTTATCTTCAGGGTAGACACTTTGTCAAGTCTAGAAAAAATGGTTCAGTGCAATAATGCAAGGAGTAAATAATATCACAGGATAAATTCTTCCTTAGAGTCTACCTTTGTGCCTCTACTTTTCCTAAAGATGGCCCCTGATCCTGAAATGACAATGGATGTAGTGGAAAAGGTAGCTGTGATCAGAGCTCTGACTCAAAGACATTGAAGATGGGCATTGTAGCAGTGAAGATGGGATGGGGGCAGGGATATGTCTTGTGGGCTATGAAGAGGGAAAACTGTCCCCATGCATGAGTGAATGCATCATCACAGGGGTTGATTGTCTTGGGAGTGGTCTCTTTGTATAACAGAATTTGCCTCCATTGTTGTGTTTTTCTCTACTGTCCAATCCCTCTCCTTATCCTGCTCCTTTATCCATCCGTCTTCTGCCATGGAACATACAAGTAGAATGGGCTCGCTGGTCTGGGGACCCCTTCCTGCCTCTAGAACCCTAAGAAGGAAGTTTCTTCTCTTCTAGAATTGCCTAGGGTCAGATATCTGTGGACAGACAAAGTGAGTTCTGATGCACTCCTTGCCTGTGATGTCTTGTGTGGATAGAGGAATGGTTTCATTGAGGTTGGGACAGGGCAACACTCATTGCGCCTGTTTAGCAAGGGCTGGAGCCCAACCTGGAGAGTGGATTCATCCCTGCCACGGTGCCTTTTGCTCTGCCACCTTGAGCAGAGCTCCCTTCACTGGGCTGGGTTTGTCCTATGTTCAGCTTCTAATGGCCGCTTAGGGGAACCAGATGGAGGCTAGGCTTCGGTTTCAGAGTGACTAGAAAACAGATCTAGCCAACCACAAAGAGAGCTGATGCTGTTTGGGTTTTCCTCTACCTCCTGGTGTTGTTCTTGGTTGGCAATGAACCTGAAAGAGCAGCACAGATACTTGAATAGCATTTGCACATGGTCCACAGACACACCAAACACGTACTAGTCACAGAAGTTTTTGTTGTTTGTTTTGTTTTCTTCGTGGGCATAATATGACTTATTTCTTTACCCACAAGCTCTGAAACTGGAGCTGCACATTCTGCTAATTTGTAGCAGAAAACCAACCAGATTAACCAGGGGCGTGGCCCCTGGTGCTCATTCTTATAGTGCTGTGTAGATACACTCCACAGCCCATTGTTTTAAACCATCCCAAAGTCACCCGATGCTAGTAAAATTCAAAGAAAGTGACTTTTCAATAAACGGATCATCCCAGCTTTGTATGCTACCTCCTAAATGGGTCACCAAAAATAAACCCTCTCAAGAAAGAGCGCTGAAGGATAAACGATGTCAGCCTTTCTCCTCGGCGAGGTTGGCTCTCCTCCAGCCAGGTCCGAGTGACCTCAATTACTTACCACACGCCATCATGGTTCAATAAAATCAGTCTGCAGCTTGGGTGACTGGGGCTCCATCCAGGAAAGCTGCCGCGCTGCGAGGCGATGGACACAAAGGCTGAAAACCATCCAGATCCTATCTGAGCTCCCGGCAAGAAGGAAATGCCACCGCCATCTGCCTCTGTTTGTGATGACCTGGGAATAAATAAAAATTAACCTTGGCCCTTGAATGAATCACGGAGCTTACTAACACTTCCTTCGTGTCTCTAATGACTATTGTGAAACAAGTTGACAATGAATTTTGGAGGGACAGGGGCAGGAGGGTCATTGCTCTAAATGGCCCTTTACCAGGCCTGGTGCTTCCTGTCTACAATGATTGTGGAATGTGCCATCCATGTACTTTGTACCCCAGGTTAGAAACTGAGAGAAATAAGGAAATGACTTGTTTTCAACCCAGCAAGACTTCAACAAATCACTAGGGAAGAAAGGAGAAAAGAAAAAAAAGCAAAGGAAAATGGAGAGGAGAGCTGGGGAAAGAGAAGTAGCAGAAACTAGGCTCTTCAGGCCACCAAAGTGGCCAGGGATCTGCCTCTGACCTCCACCCAACTGTCAATCAACAGGCCAGTTCCTGTTCTGGTTCCCCATTGCACGTTATTTCTTTAATCTGTGTAGTAACAAGTGAGGCTTTAAAACCCAGAAATGCATACATACCAGGGAAATTCACCTAATGAACACAATAGCTGGGACCTGACCCCCCAAAGTGACTGAATCCAAAATCCACTCTTTTGCAACGAGCCTCCACGGAAACACCACTGGACACTAGGGGAAAATATTATTAGCCATTAACTTTATTTTGATCTAACAAGCTAGTCACTTAGTAAGGCCCTGAAGAAATGGAACAAGGTGGAAGTGCAGCCTGATTGGGTTAAGGGAGGTGGGGGGAGAAGGGCTGGGGAGGACTTCACAGTCGCAGAGGGAGAAATGGCTCCAGATTACTGCATGCTAATTTAGCTTTATTGGTTGTGGCGTTCGCCGGACCTCTGAGTGTGTGCAGCTTCTCCTCAGAAAGCACAGCTGCAGGTGCTTCAGCAATGGATTTTGGGTGTGTTGTCAGGGGTGGAACCTACCAGAGCTCTCACCCTTGACAGAATGCACATAGATTATATGTGTAAATATTTACTATTTAGATAGATGATAGATAGATAGATAGATAGATAGATAGATGGATGGATAGATAGAGATACCTTGTTGAAGGATGGGTGAGTTGGGTATTCATGTATATGCAGAGGTATGTGGACATGCGTGAACATATGTGTATTGAGGCTAGACGTCAGCTTCTTTCACTGACCTAGAATTTAGCAATTCAGCTAGATTAGCCAGGAATCCGCCAGTTCTGCCTTCCTAGCTTTGGGATTAAAACCACACACTATCACATGCAGGCTGTGTGTATATTGCAGAGGCGGGTAGTGGTGTTGGGGATCCAACTCAGGTTCTCATGCATGTGTGGCAAGCCCTTTCCTAACTATGCTACCTTCCTAGCACTTGGGATACATTTTCCCCAGGATTCTTTTGGGGCTGGAGCCTGGTTGATTCAGGCAGTAACAGTCTACCTACCATGGAGACACGCTATTTCCAACGATAATGCAAAGGCTGTGACTGCAGAAGCAGTAGACGAGAGTTGGAAGGTTACTCCACAGTCAAACTCAGGAGGGACAGAGGATCCCTGGGGTTCTCAAAGCTAAGCTCGGCACTCATTTTCTCTTTCAAATGATGATTCTAAATAAATATGTGTGAATTCTCCTCTCAGAACTCCGAATCAGCTGCCAGGGCATGTTGGCTATTATATAATTGGAAGCACAGTGAGCTGAACCAGCTATTTCTGAAACTTCTTTTGTTTTGTTTCACTAACATTGTTTTCAACAAAGAAGGAGACGTCCCTTACATCCTGACATATGGTACCTTCTATTTATAACGAGATTAACAATTCATTCACACCTTGATTGAATCCTGCTTTATTGAGATGTCACAACAGATTCTCTCAGCCTGCAAAGGAAAAGACTTACAAATGATAATATTATGACAAGCAAGACACCTAAAAGTAAATGAATCATAATTGATGACAATTAGAAAGAGTTCAGTACAAACATGGAATTGGAGCCGTGATGGTTAGCAGGATTCCTGAGTCGACTGGGTGTTCAGTCAGTGAGAACTTGAAATCCATTGCAAACTGCTAATTCATACCTTATTTTCTTCCTGATGGGTAAAACAGCTTCGTGGTCTGGGAGTTTAGTGATGTTTATATTGCTGCTCCACAGCCACACCTGAGTCTGTGGATTTAAAGGATGTAACTGATGAGCTCCTGTCTAGGAGGAGGACAGAAGCACAGGTATCCTCTGCTACCCCCTTCTGTCATTCAGCTCAGATCACTTAGCAGATCTTAACCAATTTTGCAATTATATATATATATAATATATGCAATTTCATATATATGAAACAGAGCCTTACTCTGTAGCCCAGTCTGGCCTGGAAGCTACTTTGTAACCCAGACTAGGCTATAGTTATAGCACTCATATTGCCTCAGCTTCCCAAGTACTGGAACTACAGGCCCACATCTGTTCAATGCTCCCTCTGGTCTCTTCATTTCTCTACATCCAGACCATCAGCACTGTGGACCAGGCAGGCAGTCTACAGTGTGGAGTATTGCTGCCTAGGCTGAAGCCCCTGACTGATGACAAGTTCACAATCTTTCTAAACTACTTAAAATTTCTCTATGTCTTCCAGTGGCTTAGAATTCAGGTTCAGTTTTACGTCCTTCAGTCTTGCTCTTAGACCAGACTGATTCTTCCTGACAGGGGACACCATTTAGCTTGTCTGACCCCCTAAGTTCATCATCTGCAAAAAAGATGTTAACAGTATGCATAAAATAAGAATCAGTTATATAGAGAGCTCTGGGTAGTGAATACCTGTACAGAAACCTGGGCTAAATATGACCCTCTTGATACCTGATTCCACTTCATGTGTGGAAAACCTTGCTCTCTCTGCTTTATTCCCAAGGGTTTCTTCTTACTTCTTTTGTGGTACTGCTTTATCCTGTTCCACACTCCAGGGCCTGAAATGGATGCTAGATGCTACCTCTGATGGGGATATCCTTACCAGCCTTTCAACCGTACATTCCTAGACCCATGCACCCATACCCTCTGCCGTGCACTCGTGGTCCCATGCGCCCTCACCCTCAACCATGCACTCATGGGCCCATGTGCTCTCATCCTCCACCATGCACTCATGGACCCATGCACCCTCATCTTCCACCATGCACTCATGGACCCATGCACCCATATTCTCTGCCATGCACTCATGGACCCATACACCCATATTCTCTGCCATGCACTCATGGACCCATGTGCCCTCATCCTCTGCCCTAAAAGCTCCAAACATTGATCACAACCTGTTACTATGTCACCTTCTAAGGGAAGCCTTTTCTGTGACTCCAGCCCCTTAAGCTCTCCTCTTCCTTTTATGGTCCTCAACACAGCTAAATGAGCTATGTTTACTTTTTTCTAGATAATGCTTCTCTCTCCCTCACCACCAAAAGCACCCTGGAGGAGAGAGATTGGGTTGATCGTGTTTACTCTTACGCCCCCTAGACTTTAACTTGATTTATGAACAGACCTAGTTCAGAACACTTTCCTTATTAACAGAGCCTTTGTTGATTTTCTGTAGATTGGCAAAATGATATGTACCCCCATCTAATAATAAGTGTCTGCTTTAAGCCCCAGAACCTGTAGGTTCACATTTGTGGCAAAGGAAGTAAAGAACTAGAAATGAAGAGATCTTTGTAGACTGTCCATCAGCCAATGTCACTGCAAGGGGGTCCCTGAACAGCAAGAGGAAGACAAGAGGTCAACATCAGGGCTACTGAGGTGTGAGACTGGAGGACACAGGACCAGCCCAGGAACGTGGGCAGTCTCTAAGCCCGAAAAGAACAAAAAAAAAAAAAAATGGGATTTCCATTTGCAGAGGAAGAATTCCTCCTGACACTTGGACTGTAGCCCTCCAAGACCCACTTCTGATTCTGTACATACAAAATTGAGACAATATGTCTGTGGTGTCCTCAGCCACAATGTCTGTGGTTTGTTACAGCCATCATAAGCTGTAACACACTTACCTAAGACCAAATAGCCACGAACACAAGCGCCCCCCCTCCCTTCTGTGCTACCCTGCCCTGCCTCTCAAGCCTTGTTGGTTTTCCAATTTGCTCCTGTCTTGTGTTTGGGGGGAGGAAATCATTAGAGACACAGCTGCTTACATGCAAGAGCGTGTGCGGGGAGCAGGATGCACAGATGCAAGAGTGTATGCGTGAGGCGGTGTGCGGGATTAGAGTTCTGAAGGGCCTCCTAATAGAGTCCCTGGGGAGGGCCAGGTCCCAGGCCAGCACTCGGGCCTGCCCTCTGATTCCTGTGACACACAAAGCCCGACAAGGTCTCACTCATGTTCCCAAGGGCTGCTGCTTTTCAGAGCCACTTGTTATTGTCTCCGCCATCACAAGTTTAAAAAAGGAAAGTTAATTAAATATGGAGCAAGACTGAGAAACATCTTTTAAACCATCATGTCATTAGAACCGGAATCCTTGGAGAGCTGCTTAAAAGGGGTTTGAGAACAATGACTGTTCAATCAGATATTTATGGGCATAGTTATGTAAACACACTCTTTATTGTCTATGTATATTTAATATAATTATCAGTTTTGTAGTTGGACTCTCCAGAGACCCAACAAATCACAGTGTTGCTTTGAAAATGTCAGCCGAAAAGACAATTATGTCGCTAGCAAATATTCATAAATTATATTAAAAAGTCCTGTGGAAATGTCCCCCATGTTGCAGAATCTTTTGCAGTCACTGAAGATCCTTTTTATTTCTGTGATTTAAGGGCCATTTTGGAAGCAGCGACATTCTTTGTGAACACTCAAAGGCAGAGGCTGAGGCAGCAAAGGAGCGGGCCAGGACTGGAAACAAAAGCATGTGTGTTTCAGAGAATCGGGAGACTCTGTGGGCACTTTACATCGGCCAGCAATCGGAGCTGTATGGATGTACACACATTCACACAGGTACATGCACACACCTGCCTATATCACCAACATGAAATTTTATTCCTTAAAATACTCCATTAAAAAGGAAAGATAAATTCAATCTGTTGTCTCTTTTAGTACCTACTTAGGGCAGTAACTCTTCCCGATTGCATTCTGCTTCAGCAACTATTTATAGTGTCTCCCATTTTTCCTCTCTTCTCATTTTTTTCTCATTATGCACATGCAGAAATAAGTGGAGAATTGGGAAACTGCTCTGTAAATTAAAATGCGCCAGGCTCTTGCTAAACCAATATGAATGGTGTAGGTTGATAAACACCTAGTAAGCATTCACAAATCATTTCTATTGCAAGATATACAATCTAAGAATCAACATCTTAATTAGCAGCTAATGACATCTGGAAGAGAAGGTTAATGTTAAGTGAACAAAAGCATTGTGGCTAAAAAAAATTAGGTTTTCCCTCTGCCTTCTTCATAAAAACAATAAAGAAGGAAATAAAGGCTACCCAGTGATTCTTGGGTGTTAGAAGTGTATGTGCATTGGCCACTCAAAACATCTTAATTATGTAAGGCCTGTATTCATATGGTATTTCTCATCTCAGAAGTTCAAAGCATCTGCCTCTATCTCATCTATCCTCAAAATCCCCTCTGAGGGGAAGTACCTACAAACAAAATGAAGTGGAGGGTGGGGGCAACTGTTCATACAGTTCAATCCCAAGCCCTGTCCATGAGAATACGTGGAGGATCCGAAAGCACTGGCCTTCCCATGTCCACTCCCCCCAGATCAGACTTCTTGAAAAGAGAGGCATTTCTGAGCTAAAGTAAGCAAGACATGGAAGTCAGACTCTCATTTGCAAGGGCCACAACTGCAGCCACATCTGTCCCCAGCTCCAGCCACACGGGTGACTTGCTACCAGATGTTCTTCACAGCACAGGGACATATTCTGAAGTTGTCCCTGAAGCCAGTCTCCGCATTTCTCACCTGAAATATGCCTTACTTTCCCCTCCCACCTAACCACCCCTTTCCTCAAAGTTTGTCTTCTCATCTCCAGTTCCTCCCGGAAACACCAAATGGTGAGGGACACATGATGCCATCTTGATGAGGAGGAACACAAGACTCCATCTTGTTGTGAGCTAACACATTAGGTTGGCTTATTGATTATCGCTCCATGTAAGTTTGTATTGAGCAATTTCCATGATGAAGGCATGAGCTGCGGCCTGCTTTCTTTTCATCAGAATGCCTTACCTCAGGCTTGATGTGTCTTGAAGGGACTCAGTCTCTTTCAACTCAGATAACTCTCCCTTCCTGCATCTGTCACCAATGGCACTGACATCTTCTACCACCCTCTCCTGACCATATCAATCTCAAATGTGGACAGCCCACATCCACTCATTTCCTTCAAGCTCTCAACAGTTAAAGAGATTTTTCTGCTGTATCAAGTGTGTTACAGAGAAATGGGGTATTTCATAACTGTGACCCATTCTCAGTGTGCATCAGTGGCCCTTGCCGGGCACACAGAGGCCTTACATCCAGAGTGGCAGATGACACATCGGACTTTTTCCCTCAAGGAGCATGCTTCACCTCTGCAGGCATCTCCTTCCCATGACCCCCAGCCTGTGAACAAAAGGATGTTTTTCTCCTTATTCCACATGGAGCCCCACCTCTTGAGTCTTCATTTCCTGTCCTCAGATACAGCTCTTCCCAGAATGGGTCCCAGTGGAAGGCCTGTTTCTTTCAGGGGAAATTCCAACCGTACCCACAAGGGTGTGATTGGCCCTGTGCCTTACTCCCAAAGAAAAGACCCAACCTTTGGTCATAAGCACATTTCTCAAGCCCTCAGCTCACTTCCCTTTCAAATTCTTGCCCAGATGCAGGTGACTCCGAGGTCTACATGTCCCCAGGCTCTTCTCAGCACAACAGCCCAAACACACTTTACAAAGAAAAACACAAAACCCCAGAGGAAACACAAGGCACAGAAAAGGCCAGACTACATTCAGACCTGAAGAGACACTTCTTTTTTCAATGACTATCTCTTTCTGTCACTACTCTTTCTAGAACCTCCAGAGTATGGGGCACCCTGGAGGCCCCAACTTAACACTGAATGTTGGTGAAGTAACTTAGTTTACCTAGGGAAATTAGAGGTAAGTAGAGATGAAAAAGAGAGAGAAGCCCAGTCTGCTACTCTAAGGCAAGGCATATATACCTACCGTAGTTTAGACTAGACAGGGATCCTCCAGCCCTTAGGCATAGCTCTTGAAGCAAATATGAAAAGCCTCCCCCCTTCTTCTTTGTCTCTTTCATTTCCAGCCACCATAATATGAGCAGCTTGCTCTCCACTGGTTCCTCATCAGATTGTCTAGCTCCCTCACTAGAGGCTTGAAAGTAGAGAGGCCAATGCATTCACACAGGGATCTCTGAAACAACTCTCTCTTTCTCAACCCCTGTGAGTATTGTATGTGTGTTATGTTTGTGTGTATGAGCATTTTGCCTGTGTAAATGATGTATGCATGTGCACCACATGAGCTCCTGGCACCCATGGGAATCAGAAGAGGGCATTGATCAGAGGACTTACTGATGGTTATGAGCCATGTGGATGCTGGGAATTGAACCCGGGCTCTCTATAAGAGCAGCAAGTGTCTTAGCTGTGGAGCTATCTCTCAAGACCCCACAAACGTATATCTTATAAGAAGACTGTTTCAAGTATTTTGTCCCAGTAACAAAAATTTGGCTAACACAATACCCAAGTATGCTAGTTAGTTTTTGTCAACTTGACACAATCTAGATTCATTGCAGAAGAGGGAACCTCAAATAAGAAAACACTTCTATCAGAGTACCCTATAGGTAAGGCTGTTGGGTATTTTCTTATCTAATAATTAATGTGAGAGGGCTGAGCTCACTGTCGGTAGTACCACATCTAGGCAGGTTGGCACTGGGTGGGGGAAAAAACAAGTGGAGAAAGTCAGGTAAAGCAAGCTATTAAACAGTATCCATGGTCTCTGCTTCAGTTCCTGCCTCCAGGTTCCTGCCTGAGTTTCTGTCCTGACTTTCCTCAGTGATGAACTGTGACAAGGGAGTTTTAAAATGAAATAAACCTTTTCCTGTAGAAGTTGGTTTTGATCGTTTATACAATTAATAGAGGCTTAGCTAATGCATCAGACATGGATACTGATCATATGTATCTGCAAACTGAGCATATGTATCAAAGCATGTTGGTTTCATAGACTAATTTCTTTCTAATTCAAATTAATGTTATAAGTTTTATATTACTTTATATTCCTTCTTCTGCTCACTTCTATGATCCATCTTTGTTAGTCCCCATAGACAAGAAGTTTTACATTAATTATCCAATGCCACAGAATACCAGTGGGAATGAATTTGATGAAGGAAGTTCAGGTTGCCTACATTGTAACAGCTCCTCTTTTTCTGGAGACTTAACCCAACTTGGCTTAGTCATTAAGCACATGGACTTTTAATTTATTTTTTATGACTGTCTCCTGATCAAGTTGTAGGCTATTTTGTGTCTCTGTGTATGCATGTGGATGTGCTGAGAATGTGGGCTAGCTTTATTTAATTTATCCATGTCTCAGGAGCTAAGAAGTGATTTGGTGCTCAAATCCTCCAAGAAATGCTTCTTGAATGTGTGATGAATGTTAATAAGCTGGCTGTCAAGGTCAATGACACCAAAATTTTCTTTTCACTGAGAATATTCTCTCACTTGTATTTCACAGGCATCACCCACATTTTCCTGTTGGAAGGTTGGGATGGTATTTCTAGATGGAAGTCAGCAATCTATCTCACCCTGCAGACTTACAGCATGGGTTGTTTTCAGTGTATGTGTATTGGCTTCTCAGAGCATCTTAATTATATAAGGCCTGTATTGATATGGTACTTTCCAGAGGACTGTACCTCTGTCTCATCTATCCTCAAAATACCTCTTGGCACCATCTGCAGGTTCTGGGCATAGACATATAAAGGGAGAAGAGGAACAGAGAAAGACAATAAAAGTAACGAGAAGGAGACACCAAGAGTAAAGAGATGGAAACAAAAGGGTCAGAGTAGCTACTTGGGGCCAGGCAGGGTAGCTACACCACAACTGCTCCTGGTGCCTCTTGGTCACATCCATCACACAGGGGCCTTCCTGTCTTAAAAGATGAATAGCCCCCAGCTGGCCTGCCACAAGTTAATGACCCTCACAGGTGAATAATGGTTGGGTTTAATTAGGATTGGACATTTCTAGGGCTTCTTGGAAGGTTCATCAAGATGCACTTATTGGGCGAAGACAGGCTGGCTTCAGAGAAAGGCCACCCGATTATTTTCTCCTCAAGCGACACTGATTTCAATCTGGACTTTGGGGACTTTCTCTCACATAACAATAATGGGAGAAGGACCGGCAAATGTAAAGAAACTTTTTGGTGCATCATTAAAGTCATGGGAACAGGATCTAGAAAGCTAGACTCCACTGTGCCAGGCCTGGCACCCAGGCAGGGAATCCCTTCCACATGTACCCACAACATCTAAGGCCTAGACCTGGGACCACGCCATATGAATCACCTGTTTGTCCAGATTCCACTAGCATGAACCCATGTCTGCATAATGGAATATGACAGGACAGGTTCAAAGCACTAGAGAGACAGTAAGCAGAGTGAATGCCTGCCATCAAGTAGCTCCTACACCTCAAGATTAAGAGCACATTCCCAAGGGTGCAGAAGTCACAATAATTCTGAATCCTCACAAGAACTGTGTAAATATTTTTTAAAAAAATTCATCAAATTTATTTATTCATTTGGTGTGTGTACCTGCACAAGTGCACGTACACACACACACACACACACACACATACACACACACACACACCACAACATGCATGTGGGGGGTAATCTTGAGATCAGAGGGCAACTTGCAAGAGTCACTTCTCTTCTTCCACCATGTGTGTTCCAGGGATCAAATCCAAACCATCATTTATGGCAGCTAGTGCCTTTACCCACTGAGCCATCCCACCACCTATAGCCAGACCTTAGATATGTAATCTCATCTCTAGTTACTAATGAGGAACTTGAACACCTAAGTTGCCTATTAAAACTTTGAAGAGGCAGAATTTGAAATCATCTGACCCCAATTTGTGCTTCTTTTCCTTTCACAATGCTTTTGGGGAGGGGGACATGGATTAGTTTTGGGACTGGAGCCATAGCTCAGCAGCTAAGAGTATTAGTATTCTTGTAGAAGACCCAGGTTGGGTTCCCAGAACCTACATGGCAGTTTATAACTGTATATAACTCCAGGAGATCCTTCTTCAGACCTCTGCAGGCCCCAGACACACAGATGGTACATGTGCATATATGAAGGTAAAACACTCACATACTTAAAAACCAGTAAAAATATTAAGAAAAATTGTTACTATTTCTTTATTCACTTCTTCCTCTTCTTTTCCCTCCTGTCTTTCCTTCTCCTCTTCTTTTGTTTCCTCTCTCTCCTTCTTTTTAAAGATTTGACCATTAGCCACATTTGCTGCCTTTTATGGAGAAAGTGTCTGTCTCCTAGGGAAATCTCCACATGACAGACAAGCAAATATAGCACGGTGGCTTTCCTCATGTGAGGGCCCGACGGTCTAGCCATACAGATATTTTTATCATGTACTCTAAATAAACATAGTACTGGATGGAAACAAGACAAGGAAAGAAGAAAATCCACTGCTCCAGGAAATATGTAATCCCCAGGCAAAAAGCAACAATTCCAGGGGGCAGTCTGGGGCCAGTTCGTCCTGAGAATCTATGCATTTCTCAGAGTTCCTTGAGAAGAGAAAGCAAGTGTTACATTACCTAATTCCTTTCTGCAGTTTTGCCTGGACCGATTTCCTCACTTCCTGCCTACGATGGTTATGAGGTGTTGCCATGAAGAATGAGAGGGCGGTGATGTCTCCATGGCAGGGCAGGGCCGCAGGAGGGAGATGAGGTGCTCTGCTCTGGGCTCTTGCCGCATATGTCATTGTTAAAGAGCTCACGCATAAAAGGCTACTGTATGTATAAATTATTGTCATTATGGCAGTAACAGAGAGTGTAGCATTACATTTACAGGATGTCTGAAAGTCCCAAGAAACTGGAATTTGTGGTGAAAAGTGGCTTGCCAGAGCTTTTGAAGCCTGCAAGGGGCTTTGGGATGGTCTGATGGAGACACCAGAAAACCTTGGGAATTGTGGCAGGTGTGTGTGTGTGTGTGTGTGTGTGTGTGTGTGTGTGTGTGTGTGTATACGTGCGTGTGCTCGCCTGAGTGCACATGCATGTGTGTGTGTGTGTGTGTGTAAGTGTGTGTGTGTGTGTGTGTGTGTGTGTGTGTGTGTGTGTGTGTGTGTGTTGCTCAGTTCTATAGGGCATGAGGTCAGAACTATGTGGAAATGGACAGAGAATACTGGTGCTGCAGCATGAGGAGGCAAGATGCGATGCAGGCAATGGATGATTAGATGGCCTTTGAGGGCTAAATCTTTAGCAAAAAGTCAGCAAACTGCCTATTTAAAGAGAAGGGTAAACAAAACAAAACACCAGACAACAGCAACAATAAAAACACTCCCCCATGACTCTACCTCACAGAAACAAAGAGACTTTTTTTTTTTGTCTGAATCCAACCAAGTCACATATCTGTGCTCTCTCCTCCCCACGATGGGAAGACCTAGAAACTGAGAAGTCCTCACATTCCTAGGGTGGCATCAATCAAAACACATAACCACCAGGGAGAGAAAGTGCATTTCATTATAAACAGAGTGGATGAACTTTGGTTACAGCAAAGCCACCTGTCCCACTTTAATCATCTCCTCAAAGCAATCAAGTTGAAAGCTCCCTTCAAGCAGACAGAGGAGGGAGCTTCAGCTTGGGAAACACAGTCATGGGAAGCTCAATGACGTCTCTCTTAATGAAGGGCAGTATCTACCATGGTGGTCACACAAGATCATGATGGAGCTGAAAAACACCTATTGCCCAATGGCATTGCCACTGCCATCATGACACTTTACCCAGGTGTCTGGGGTAACAGTGGAAGCAAACCTACTGTGCCATTACTCAGACCAGCACATGCAGAGATGAATGTATAGTACATAACATTACAATACAGCTCATTAGGATAAACGACTATTTATTGGTTGCATGTCATACTATAGTTTTATCATTATTTTAAAGTGTACCCCTCTTCCTAAGAGTTACATGCCAGGCAGTATGTTGTGTGAAACCAAGAGCAACATGTTGTTTGTCTCTTGATTGCAATTATCTCTTGTGCTTGATTTAATTTGATGTTGTTTGGTTCATTGGCCCCTAGAAGTGTGTGAGCTCTCGCTCTCGAGCACACACACACACACTCACACTCACACACACACACACACACACACACAGAGAGAGAGAGAGAGAGAGAGAGAGAGAGAGAGAGAGAGACAGACAGAGACAGAGACAGAGACAGAGACAGAGACAGAGAGAAACTATGTAGTAAGCTACCATCTAGGTTTGCCTAAGTTCAATCTATAGTGTTTGTACAATAGCATCTAGTAATCCATTTTCTAGAACTTATTCCCGTTTTGATGCCTGGCTTCATTGTCCCCTGGCTGTGTAGCATCACAGAGAGTGCCCAACCCTCCCTCAAGGAGTCCCGATGTTGTGGAGGGAAAGACTAACTTCTTAATCTCATTTTCAGGCTTACTTCCTGAATCAGCATGTACATTACTAACCACTGGTCTTCATGGATCTGGCCCCTCTCTCTCTCTCTCTCTCTCTCTCTCTCTCTCTCTCTCTCTGTGTGTGTGTGTGTGTGTGTGTGTGTGTGTGTGTGTGTGTGTGTGCTTCTGAAGATCAAATTTAGGACCTTGCATATGCTCGGCAGGCATTCTACAATTGAATATCCCCAGCCCTGGCTCTAACCATTCTTCTAACTTTTCTTTACATCTCTTACCTTTCTTATGCTGTATCTTATCTTACATGGCTGCCCTTTTACTCCTCTCCTTTGCCCTAGTAAAACAAATTTAACCTTGTCTTAATTTTCAGTTCACCATTTTATGATGGCTAGTGTTGTCTAATTGGCAGGATATGAAATTCTCTAAGAGGTGGGCTTCTGGGCATGCCTGCAAGGGATTGTGTCGACAGGGTCAAATGAGGTGGCAACATCACCTTATTTGTGAGTAGCGGTATTCCACAGCCCAAGGTCTAGGATGACTAAAAAGGAGAAAGAAGATGATCACCCATCTCTCTCTGCTTCCTGACTCTGGATGGAATGTGAACAGTCACCTCCTGCTCCTGCCACACTTTCCTTGCCATGAAATCTCCCTTGAACTATGAGTCCAAATAAATCCTTTCCACCTTAAGTTGCTGTGGCCAGGGATGTCGGTACATCCCTGAAAAGCCAGAAAAGTGATTAGTTCACACTTTTGGGACTATTCATCAACAAGCATGCAGTGGATGGCATAGCTGTGACCCTCACTAAAAATGCCTGCTACCCAGGAGTAGTAGGGGGTTTCAAGATGAGGGTCTTTGTGGACCCATGGGGAGAGACAGCCGAGCCCATTCAATAAACAAACCACATGATCACAGGGTCAAGCTTACTTCTGCTGTCCTATCTGTCCTGTGTTTAGGGACCTAATATAGTCGTCTGGTTTCAGATCTTTCTACAAAGATCAGATTCAATAACTCCTGGTTCTCTCTGCAGCTCCAATATTCTCCAGGTCACATAGTTTCTCACAAACCTCTAATATGTGCAATTCCCATCTTATCATTGCCCTAATGTGACTGGTTGAGACATTTCAACTGGGTATTGAATAAAAACCAGTGAGGCAGAGCAAATACAGACATTTTGAGTGGTTTTGTTTGTCAAGCTTCAGTAATGACTGAAATGTCCCTGTCCCAGGCCCTTCCTCCCCTGTACTGGTCTACTGTTCACCACACATGTTGTCTCTAGATGCCCTGTGTTGCATTGCAAATAACAGTCAATATGAAAATCCTTCTGTTGTTTCAAGAGCTGGAAACTAAACTGAAAAGATCCCTGGAGAGCACAGGAAAGCAGAGTCCCTACCGACAAGGTGGCAAAAATGTCTCCTTGGAGGGAGGCAAGTGGATTGGCAGGTCTTGACTGCCTCTGTTGAGAAGTAGGATTGGTCCATAAGCAAATCAGTGTATGGGCAGATCATGATGCCTACAGCAATCCAGGGAGAAATGGGCACTGCACATACCAGATACATTCCAGTTCTTCCCCTGAGAAAATAAAAGGAAGAATTTAGATCCAAGGAGCTGGGGGTATTCATCATTGAGTAAGTGCTTGCCTTGAAAGCACAAGTACTCAAATTCAAGCCCCAGAACCAATGGCAAGAAGGAGCCTAACTCTGCTAAATGGCCCATGTTTGTTATCCCAGGCAAATTCTCTGGAATCCTTGTCCAGCCAACCTAGCCTACTTGCAAGTTCTAGGACAGTTCTGGCCTCTATCTCAAAACAAACAAACAGACAGACAGACAAACAAACCAGAAGAATAGGGGCCAGGGAGATGGCTCAATGGACAGCATGTTTGTATGTAGGTGTAGGACTAGAGTTTGGATCCCAGCACCCATGTAAATGTGGTAGGGCTGTAATACCAGCAGTTGGAAGGTAGAGACAGGGAATTCCCTGGGTGAGCACTAGCACAATACAATACAATACAATACAATACAATACAATACAATACAATACAATACAATACAATACCAGCACACACAATGCCTGTGAAGCTCAAGGCCCACAAAATCTCAGCATGGAGTGGAAAAGGTGGGCATGAGGCCCCAGTTCTAGCCAAGAAGCTGCCAAAGGATAGCTTCTATGAAAGGGAGAGTCTGTTTCCTTTAAAGGTGTGACCATACTCCAGGACAAGACCCACAGTCAAAAGTATTTGGGCAGCACAAATTGGACATTTGATGGGTTTAAAAAGAAAAAAATAGCCACTTAAACCATGTTCTCCTAATGGCCAGGGACTTTACGGTCTATTGAAATATTGTTGAGTTGGAAGGAAAATCTCCTACTAGAAGCATCAAGAAAGGGTTTCATGGGCACGGTGTTACCAAGGTGATAGGGCCACCATTGCTATTAGGAGAGCCCAGGGTGAACAGTCATTGGCACTCAGGCTTCTCTACTTGAGGGTCACTGGACCAAGAGTGCATTCAAGGGGAGAGTTGTATGGGGATGTCAAAAGATGTTCAAGTAAAGTTGTAAGGGGAATGAGTGAGAGTTCTTTGAGTCTTTAACTGTCAGCTGTCTCAGACGATGATGAGAAGGCCACATTCCAGGTTGAGTCCAAGCCCCTCACATCAGCATTTCGGCTTTTCTTTGTTCATGATCCCATGTGTAGACAGCCTCATGTTCCATGTGGTGACAGTTCCATCTCTCACCAAAGACTTCCTCATTGTCTCATCCTTCACCAAGAAAGCTCTGTGTGGGATGAATCACCTACTTCCTGACTCTTTTGCTGTGAAGATATGCCACAAATTTCTGTTTCTTTTCCTTCTATTTGGCCTCTGTTCTTTGCGACTTTCCTATCATGGAAAAATCAATGGCTTCTTGGTTGGAGAAAACATGAGACCAAGAGCAGCTCTAGGCCTGCAAGCATGAGGACCTGGTATCCAGAGCGGAGAATGTTTGCAATCCCAACACTTCTGTCAGGAGAGACAGGCAGACCCTGAGTGTCTTGTCTGGCCAGCATAGCCTGATTGGCTACTCCTAGCTCAGTGAGAGACCTTGTCTCAAAAAGACAAAAAGACCTCAAAGTGGATATCCTCCTTATGTCCCTATGTGTAGAAACATGTACGTACATACACACATATGCATATACACATTAACAAAAAAGAGAATGACCTCTGCTCCTGGATGACATCCTAACCCACCCCCTTTTGACATTTACACAGGAGGTATCTAACTGGGTCACAACCCTACTGATAACGGGGACACTTCATCCAAGGTGTACCAAGCCAAACTGCTTTCCTTCTAAGAACATTTTCCAAGTTTTGAAAATCTTGACAGGGTGCAGGTTAATCTTCATCGTTGGTAATGGCCTGTCATGTAATGACAAAGTGCTGCCAGTGTCTGAGTTGAACGTCAGGGTCTCAGTGTGATTGGCAATCTGGTTTCACTTAGAAGGTGATCACTCTGTGCCAGGTACCCACTAACCTTTGGAGAACAGGTGTGGAAGACGAGGTTCTCAAGCAGACTCCCATTTTATTTACACATATGTACTATGCTTTTAAGTAGTATGTACCTATGTATTTTGCTAATGCTTTTAGTTGGGCACTATGCTCAATGCTGGCTCTGAATTGGGCTCTGGGTACTGGTCTGGGCTCTGTGCTCTGTGCTCTGTGCTGGGCTCTAGACTCTGCTAGGCACTGTGCTGGGCTCTGTGCTACGCTCTGGCAGAAAGCAATGAATGTGAACTAGTCTTGGCCTGGGAATCATTCCAGATGGATATTTCACTCCAGATAACCATTGCTCTGATGTGTAGGGAGACCAAGATTTGGAGGTTTAATTCCAGAGCATGTGAGGATTCAAGGGATAGAGTGCATTGCAGGCTACCGGAAGGCACCCTGAGGTGGTGAGCCCTACCAGACTTGAAGGATGTTGTGAAGAGGGCTATGCTGACTGGGGCACTTTGTCTGGTGGCACCTCAGTCACCAGAAGAAGTGCCTCTCATTCCTCTCCATCAAATCAGCTGTCCCTTCCTGTTGCAGTCTAATTTCTCCATGCTCACAACTTACTTATATGTTATTTCTGCCAGTAAGACGTCCGTTTCTCTCAGGTGTCTGTAAGAGAGAGTTAGGTGATTTTGTGAGTGTCTCTTAGCTCTCTCCTATCGTTTTCCCCGGTGTCTCTCTATTCTGGTAGAAGTGGAGTCACAGTGTTGGGAATGAGGGCATCTAATTTTCAAGGAAAGAGTTTAAGGAGAACCAATACTCACATTTGCTGAGGGGATTTGTCTGCAGAACCACTTCAGAAAGCCTGTGCATCTGAGTTTACATAGCAAATTTCAATCAATCTAGGTTTTATTCTGCTGTTAACACCAAGACAATAATCTCATTGTTCTGTTGTATCTAATGACCAGAATTTTATTTCTGTAGTTACTGCTTTTGGACATTTCTTGGCTGTGTGATACTGCTATCCGAGGTTTTTATTGCAGCTGAAGAACACTTGTATTGGTCTATCTGGAAAACAACTTCCCTGCTAGAATCTTATTTTTCTCAGTGTACAGAGTTTATTGTTTTTGAACCTCATGTTTCTGTCCTGACCTAAATTGTTACTAGAATCACAAGGAATGAGGACAAAAACTCACTTTACTTAACACATAAGATTTTTCTTTTCTTTTCTCTACATCTTTCAGCTACATCAAAATGGCTTCGATCTGGCATACTGGAAATACTAGAATTCTGGCCCGAATTTCCCTCTCATAAGCATACAGTCCTCTCCTGGTTTATTTTTGGTTTTGATGTGCCTATTTAGAATGAGCCTAAAAGTGGTTAAGTGAGAGCCTTGCAAAAGAACAGCTGCAGAAACTCCTTCAGAGTTAATGCAATGCATGCAGACCATGGAGAGAGGACTGAGGTAGGCAAACCAATCTGTGCTTCTATCAAAACACTGACTTAATGCTTTTGTGTTGGGGGAAACTCACTATATTGTATTTTTTTTCAGTTAATTAAACAACAGACTCTATCTAGGGGAAATTTCAATATGCCCAAGGTTGAAATTTAACCATTACCATATAACCAACGGCTATTTTAAGAATATCAAGAAAGTCACTCTCTCCATCCTACCCCTTGTGGGCAGGAGATGGTCCAAAAGAAAGGACTGTGGATGCTATATTCTCTTACATTTTTCCATCTTCAAAACTTTTTTTCAAGTAGGCAAGATGGCTCAGTGGGAAAATGTGCCTGCCACCAAGCCCGACTGCTGATTTTGATCCCCAGGACTCACATAATATGAGGAGAAAAACCCACAAATTGTGTTACGACTACTCCATGTTAGCCATAGTGTAAGTGCACTCCCCATCACACACAAAACAAAGAAAAACATAATTTTTAAAAAAATCTCTCAAGTACTTAAAATGCTGTAAGTTTAAGATTCTCTCTGTCTCTGTCTCTGTCTCTGTCTCTGTCTCTGTCTCTCTCTCTCTGTGTGTCTCTCTGTGTGTGTGTGTGTGTTTGTGTGTGTGTGTGTGTGGTATATATCTGTCTGTCTCTCTTTGTCTCTCTGTCTCTGTGGTGTGTGTGTGTGTGTATGTGTGTGTGTGTGTGTGTGTCTGTCTGTCTGTCTATCTCTTTCACTCTGTGCATATAATATATTCATTTATATATTAGAACTAATGAACTTTGTGTTAGTCCCTAGGGATTAGGTGAGAATGAGACTCAGTGATTGTCCCAGGTTCATTATAAATTAATAAATAAAGAACTATGACCAGCTACTATAAAAATGATCGCTGTGATGCTATCAGGAGGTTCTTAGTACAAACTGTTTATCAATGAAAAAAGTTCTCTTCTATGACTATTTGCCGGCTTTTCACTCTCAATAGCTATGACATACCAGATGCTTTCTAAGCAGCTATTGAAATGGTCTTGTGTATGTGTAATTTTAAAGACATTAATCATTGAATGTTAAATAAGGCTGTAAGTCACAGTTGTTCCCACCTTTCATTTCCTTTTATGTTTTGAGTTGGAACTTTCTATATAGACCAAGTTGACCTTGAGGTTTTGGTGATCCTCCAGTCTCAGCATCCTGAGTCCTGGGATCATAGGCATAAACCTCCACACCAAGCTGGACACAATTTATTTTATGAAGAAAATTTTTATGCATAAAATATTTTTCCATTATTTATTTATTTATTTATTTTGGTTCTTTGAGACAGGATTTATTTGTGGCTTTGAAAGCTGTCCTGGAACTAGCTCTTGTAGACCAGGCTGGTCTCAAACTCACAGAGATCCACCTGGCTCTGCCTCCTGAGTGCTGGGATTAAAGGCATGCACCACCACTGTCTGGCCATGCCTAAAGTCTTAAGGGATATTAATTAGTAGTTTCTTCTTGTTGTAAAGATGTCTAGCCTAATTTTAGGTCCAAACAAAGGCTAGCCCAAGGAGACATAACGAGGCAGGTGGAAAATGATTTTGAATGAAGTTATTAATATTTGCATTATATCTTCCATAACTGTCTGAGAGCCTCTGTGACCAGCCATTCTTACTTAGGCCTTTCTTTTCAGGTTTTGTTTACTACTTCAATGTTTTAAACAACAACTCATTTGATTCCTAATTTCTTCTGATCTCCATTCTTAAAACATCTCTCTTTCAAGGAATCTATTTAATTTGCATTGGTGCAATTATTGGCACACAGTTGGTCATACCTCCTTACTGTTATTTTGATCTTTGTGGGGCCTGTAGTAATATTCGGGAATGCTTTAAAAATGACCAGTTTTGTTGATTCTTCCAACACATCATTTGCTTTTGTTCTTTTATATTTTGTTTATTTCTATCTTTTTGTATAATCTTTATCATTTCTTCTTTCTACTTACTGTTCTTTTCCTAGCTTCTTCATGTAGAGTTCTGGTGGTTTTTTGTTTGTTTTGTTTTATATTATAGTCATATAAAGCAACTCCTATTCCATTGCAGTCTACAAATTGAAATATGTTATACTTATTGGGGGGAGCTTTTTTAATTTTAAATTTTATATTTAATTTTACATACAAACCACAGTTTCCCCTCCTTCCTCTCCCCCGACCTCCTTTCTGCCCCTACCCCATCCACTCCTCAGAAAGGGTAAAGACTCCCATGGAGAGTCAACAAAGCCTGGCATATCAAGTTGAGGCATGACCAAACCCCTTCCTACTTCATCAGGTTGAGTAAGGCATCCCACCATAGAGAATGGCTTCAAAAAAGCCAACTCATTTCTGCTTCCATAAGTTACTGCCCGAAGATTCTATGATGACAGTTAAGGTAGTCACCAATCTGATTACAGAATGCCAGTTCAGGCATCTGCCCCACTATTGCTAGGAGTCTTAGCTAGAGTCATCCTTGTGGATTCCTGAGAGTTTCCCTGGCACCAGATTTCTCTCTAATCCCATAATACCCCCTCTATCAATGTATTTCTTTCATTGTTCTCCATCTTTGATCCTCCCCCTATTCCATCATCCCATCTCTCATATTCCTGTTCCTCACTCCCTCCCTTCTACAGCCCCCCCCCAAGTTTACCCAGGAGACCTCATTTATTTCCCCTTCCCAGGGCAATCCATGCATCCCTCTTAGGGTCCTCCTTGTATATAGCTTCTCTGGAGCTGTGTGTTGTATCCTGGTTATCTTTTGCTTTGCATCTAATATTCACTTGTGAGTGAGAACATACAATGTTTGTTTGTCTTTCTGGGTCTGGGTTACCTCACACTGGAAACTACTATCTTCAAGAAACTTTTTAAAATTTTGTGAAATTTCTTCTTTGGCCTATGAGATATCTAAAAGTCGATTTATTTCTAAGTATTTAGAGAACTGTTTTTGAAATTTTATTCTTATGTTCTAGTTAAAGTTTATGGTATTCAGAAAATGAACTCTGTAATCTATTGAGTCATTGAAGATTGAATATGCTTTGCTTTTGTGAACATGCCACTGAATTTCAAGAAACATGAGAATCCCAAGTGTTGGCTACCATGTTCTACAAATCACAATGAGGCCAGAGTGCTTGTTAGTGTCATATGACTAGATGGCATGTTCAGTGATCTTTCCTTTGTGTAGCTATCTGTCAATCATTAATAACCATACTAAAGGCACTGTGGTTGTCTGTTTGTTTATTTGGTTGTTGTGCATTTGTCTATTTCTCTGTCAATTTTTACTTGTTTCTACTAAAGCATAATTTTTAAAGTATAAGAGTATTCTATTTCCATGCTGAAGTTACCCTTTTCTCACTCTGAAACTTTCCTCTTTGTGTCTAATAACACCCTTCATCTGGAACTTTGCAATCAATGAGATGGCATGTCTAGTTTTTGTGTCGCTGTTAGTACTTATCTCCTTCTGTTCTTTAATTTCTAACTTGTTTGTTTCTGTGTCTCAGGATCAGATCTTATAGAATGCATCTAACTACTTCTTTGTAGTTAGACAATTGCCTTTTGGTTAGGATATTTAATGACATTAATAATTATTAGAATGGGCGATTTTAGAGCTACCATTTTGCAACTTTTCCTTTGTCTTATCTTCTATTTTGTGTTTCCTTTCCTATATTCAAATATCTTTAGTTCTGTCTTACTTTCTTTATTGACTTTCTAGCTGTATCAAGCTAATTCTCACATTAATGGATATTGTTCTAGAGATTACAACATGTGCTTTAAGCACTGTTTGGTCTATTATGTTAATATGGAAGTACTTCATGTAAAATGTAGTGTGCTTTCCACAGAATATCTTAATTTGCTTGGTCCCTACTTTTAATGTCTTTGTTGTCATTTGACTTTGACATAAATATACTGTTGACTTTAAAGTGCTCTTTTGCAACTTTAATATGTGACATGCCTCTCAAAATTGAGAAGAGAAAGGGTGTATGAGTATATACTTGATGGAGGAGGTCCTTCTGTGTATGTTTATCTTCTTATTGGTTGTTGAATAAAGCACTGTTTGACCAATGAGGCAGCAAGTTAGGCGGGACTAGGAGTTGAGGAGGATTCTGGGAAATGTGGTAAAAAGAAGTCTTGTGATACAGGCAGGAAGTGACATAGCAGGCAGACTCATATCTAAGCAGGGGCAAACAGAAAGTCGTCCTCTCTCTCTCTCTCTTGCTCTTCTTCCTCTCTGTGGAGTTGCCATGTAACCACCAGGAAGACAGGATGCAAGGCCTGCGTCCTCCATAAGTCAAGTCTTATGATTATGGTTGATAATTGGGACTGCGCTAGCAAGTAAGAAATCCTAGGGATTGGCCAGCAGCACTGTACCTAACGTAAGTCTGTATATTATTTGGGGCCCTAACACAGTGGGCAGAACTCAGGCGGCTTGGCGGAAAGATTTATCATTACATATACTTAGTTATTTTTGTTTTGCTCTAGCTTTCATCTTTGGTGTTCATTTCTTCCTGTGTATCTGTAGTGTTGTCTCATGCCTAAAAATCAACCTATAGCAACTTTGAGAGCACAGCTCTGCTGGCAATGATTTATCTTAGTTCTGTTTGTCTTAATTTCTCTTTCACTATGACGGTATATAATGTTTGTTACCACCTTCTTTCCTCTCCAGTGGTTGAAATATGACATTGTCAGGCATTTCTTCTTTTGATGTGATGTTAACTGTGAATTGCATCATGTTTCTCTGTATTTAACATGCCATCCTCCTCTGGCTGCTTCAAAGTTCCTGTTTATCCCTGACATTCAGCATGTTAACTAAGATAATTATTTTCACTGACATTTGCCAAGTTTAATGTTTTTAAAGTTATTTTTTCTTTTATTGGAAATAGATTTTTTTCATTCAATAGTTTCTAATTGTGGTTTTCCTTCTCCCACTCCTCCAAGATCCTCCCCACCTCCCCTCCTATCTAAATCCACACCCAATCTCTCATTAGAAAACGAACAGGTCTCTGAAGCTAGAGTTCTTATAAAGATTTGATTTATTTTAATTTTATGTGTATTGTTTCACCTGCATGTATGTCTATTCATCAGGTATGGGCAGTGCCCATGGAGGTCAGAGGAGGGTGTCAGATCCTCCAGAACAGGAGTTACAGAAGGAGTTACAGCTTCTGTGTGGGTGCTGGGAATTGAACTTGGGTCCTCTAGAAAAACAACCAATGCTATTAATCACTGAGCCATCTCTCCAGTTTCACACACTTTTAAGTCTTTAAAATTTGGGGAGTTTTAGGCTACCATTTCTTTTAAAAATTTCTTCTTCCTTCTTTCCTCTTCCCTTCATTCCAGTTACATCTGTTTTCATCTCTGGATACAAACAACTCCCTAAAGTTTGGCCCAATTTTCTACATGTTTTCTCTTTAGACGATTTTCTTTTTGTTGTTATTGCTAAAGATTTTATTTCTATTTAATGTCAATAAGTTTTGGTCTCCATATATGTGTACTATTGTGTTCCTGGTGCTTACAGAGACTAGAAGGCAGTGCACCACTGGAACCTAGGGTTACAGACAGTTGTGAGATGCCATTTGGGTTCTGGGAACTGGACCCAGCTCCTCTGCAAGAGAAGTAATTGTTATCATCCAGGCAGCCATCTTCTACTCAGCAGTCTCCTATTTTCTATGAGTTTTTCACATTTGTTATGTTCTTGATCTCCTAATCTACCTTTAAACCAATCTAGTAAAGTTCTGCATCAGCAACTGCAAATTCTTCATTTCTGTTATGATGTATTTTTGTTCTAGAATTTATTCATTGTCATTTTTCTATGGAATTTTCTTGACTATGCATTCAGACTATTTTCCTAAAATTCCTTGAACATATTTATTCTAATAGCTAGTTTGAGGTCTTTTCTGCAAAATCCAACATCTGGACCCAGTTAGAGTCTATTCCTGTTGACTTTGTGGTTTTTCCTGAGTACAGGTCTTTTGCATGTTCAGTGACTTTCATTTTAAAAGGAGAAATTCTAGAAAGTACAGTGTAATGATGAGACACTGTTAGAGCCTTCTGAGCATTGCTTTGTTGCTATTGTTTTGTTGGGAGTTAATTTACTTGGACTTGAACCACAACCTTTGTCTCCCCGATGCTGTGTTGGGGGCAGGCCTCCTCTCAGCTCTCCGACTCCAGCGGCTGAGCACTCCCTGGGCAGTGGAGGACACTCCCTGCAGTACGTCCTTGGAGGCCAGCTTCCTTTCTGGTCTTTACCAGTTACATCTGATGTCTCTGCTACACAATCCCTTTATATGCATGTTTCAGCAGCCACTCTGTGGTGCAGGTAGAATTTATACTCAAATTTTCCCTTCTCAGCTTCTAAACCTATCCCTTAAAATTTCCTTGCCCCCTGACTTCTGTCACCTGCCCTGACCTCTGTCACCTTGGGCCTCTAAGGTTACCAATGTTCTCCTTTGCCCCAAACAATAGTGGTGAGAGAACTGCAAACACCCAGGTTTTTACCTCTTCCATTGCAGTGTTTTAGAAGTTGACTCTCTAGGCTTTTGTCTATTTGGGTTCATGTTCTTATTCCTACAAATAGCTATTATAAAAGTAATATTCTACAGATTTTATAATAATTATACCACGTACCTTCTAGTATCTGCTGTGCTCACACTCACATCTCCAGAAGCATGAGCTTGCACATTTATTTTCACCTTCTCTGTGGGTGCTGTGGACCACATGAGGGAAGACAAATGTTGTGTGTTATTGTCTATCTGGCAATTAACATGTAGTAAACGTCTGAGGAATGTTTGCTTTTCAATCAGATACAAGATCAGACTTCAGCTGTGCATTCAAAATGAAAAACATGATGCTTTAAAACAAGACAAAATCTCTTCATAGATCCAGAGACAGAATCCACAGTTGGGGGAGTTGTACAGGTCTGTGGGTGGCTTTCTGAAATGACAGTCAGGGGAACCTGTCTACCTGGAGTTGTCTTGTGTGACTAATAAGAAAAGAGAATATCCAGGAACCACTTGTCTTCTTTTCAACTTTTATTCCAAAGATCATGTCACTGGAGATCTGCCAAGGGCTGAGGAAATTCTCAGAGGCACGGGATTCACAGGTGCCAGTGGCCTGACACCCACAACTCTCTGCTCCTTTATTCAACTTTGCTCTCTACCCTGTTACTTCCTTGAGTGAGATGTGAATCTGTCTCTCCCCAGATTCCCCTTTTGACCAGGAGCTCACCATGTTCATTCTGTATCAATGAACCAACCAACCTAAGACTCAGGGACATTTTACTTACACCAGTTGCTCATTAAACAACAAAGAAGGAAGGCCTCCCCCAGTTTTTGCTCCTCTCTGATGCCACTATTCCTTCTTTGGAAAAGAGAAAATGATGTACTGATTATGCAATGTTATTAACAGAGCTAAGATTAGAAGCCATCTATCTACATTAAATATAAGCAATTATTAGTACAGTTTTGTGCTTTTGGACAGGAGTGCTAATTTGCTTTTTGTGCTGAGGTACTGGCAAGAGCACCATATAGGTGTTATTGGCTGGCTGGTTGGAAATGTATATTTAAACAGTTTGCACTTAATTAAGAGTATTGACTTGGAACTAAATCAGTGGCTTCACACATCTGTGCTCTCCTCCTCCTGTCTATGCTTTTAGATGGCATCCATCACTGTGCCATCTAAGTGCCCAGAAAAAAATCTAGTTAGGCAAATTTCAATTTCCTCTGTGTGAGAGAGTGCTATACCTCTCCCATTGCCCTTTCTGCTCAGGCCTTTTTGAAGAGAGTCACTATTGTTTCTCCAAAGAGTAAAACGGTTGAAGAAAGCCTTTCACGTCTCTCACTGCTTGAGAGTTGGAGACTGGCTTCTACAAGCACCAGAGAGGCAAGGGCAAAGGGCAGGTCACTGCTGAAGGATGAGCATGGACAAGGAGGAGGGACCTGGAAATCTCCATACAGGCTGGGTCCTAAGGAGTATGCTGGTGTGCGGTGCCTGATTGCACCCCGCGGGTGTCAGAGCCCATCACTGCCTGATAGAGGCACTGTGTGTGTTTGTATGAGACATGAAGGGGTGTTCACTTCCCAGCCACAAGCAAATGCGCTTTTCCTCCAGCCTGTGCAACTCTGTTACCATTCCAACATCTTCATTTCCGTGTGGAGGGGAAAGCAGCCTGATTTCATTGGTTTTCAATGCCTTGCCTGCAGCTAGAGGGAGGGAGAAGGCCGCAGCCTGGTCATTAGGAACTCCATTTTGCTGTAGTAATACACACAGGCTACTCTTCAGGAGTGAGTCCAGAGGAATAAATTTGTGCACAAGCAGAGAATTGCAGGCACAAGGCAGAGCTTGTTAGTGGAAATGAGAACGAATCAGAGATGACCAATATGTTTGCCTGAGCCCAGCCAGCTGCTCTCCGGATGGAGGAAAAGAAACGGAGGTTGAAAGTTTTCTGTTTGTTGGTTTGTTTGTTTAAAAAAAAAGAAAGAAAAAACACCTCTTCACCTGCCACAGAGAAGCAACAGTATGGTTGTTGATTGTGTGATTTGATTTGATGTCAATATAGGCTTCTCAGCCAGTTTGAAATTTGTGTTAGAATAGTCACACAAGTGGTGGAAAAGCCTGGCTGGGGCTGCTGAGACAAGTTCATTACAAGATAGCAATGTAAAAGTTTCCTTCATTACGGAGCATTCAGAGTTGTTGGGGATGGGGATACTGAAGGATTGATGCGTGGATTGAGAGGGTGACAGTGTTTGGGATGCATCTCCAAGCTCCCTTTTGTGGGATGCATGTGTCTCCAGGATCACACTGAAGAGAATAAAAGACATCCCATATCAGAGAGATTTACAAGTAAGGACATCTCTGACTGGGCACTCTCCAAGCAGTAGTCGTGAGTATGAGTGCATTGATATGTTCATAGTTCTTTGGTCCTTTCTGGACTGTGTTTATCTCACAGAAAAAGAAAACATATCCACTCAAATTTTATCATAATAGTCCCAATCCTGATCAAAATCACACTGGATTGCATGGTGTCCTAGTTGTCTTTCTATTGCTGTGAAAAACTCCATGACTAAAAACAACTTGGGAGGAAAGGGTCTATTGGGCTTACGTGCTCCAATCACTGTCTATCTTTGAGAAAAATCAGAGCAGGAACTCAAGCTAGAGCAGAGGCAGGAGCCATGGAGGGAGACTGCCTTGCTTTCCATGGCCTTTCCGCCTGCTTTCATATATACTCCATGGCCACCTGCCTAGGGACGACACCACCCACAATGGTCTGGGTCCTCCCATATCAATCACCAATCAAGACTGCCACAGGCCAGTCTAACAGACATTTTGTCATTTGAGGCTCCTTCTCCCAAGATGACTCTAGTTTGTATCAAGTTAAAAAAAAATCTACCAGGACATACATGTTTTGAACACATTCGCTAATCCTTTCAAGTTTGTACCAATTCATTCCATTTTACATTCATTTATCATTTAGTAAGAATCCAGGTTTTATTTCTATGTAGCAAGCAGTCTAAGAGGGAGAAGGAAAACTAAATCAATTCTGTATATATTGACACTGTTAAATAAGGGATAGAGACAGACAGTCCTGAAACCTGATAACTCTAGGCTGGACAGCATCACAGTGGTCCATGCAGGTGATTGTCTATGCTTCTGAAGCCGCTTTATGTCTTGGAATGCACTGGGATTTCAGTGTGTAGAGTGTGTGTAGTGATTAACCTTTATTGTCAGCTTGGTTAGATGTAAAATCAGTCAGCCAGGATAAACACCTCTCTGCATGTCTGTGAAAGTGTCTTTAAGGAAAATTAAAGGAAGAAGACTCACCATATAGATATATGGGTGGTGCCATCTCATGGGTTAAGCTTCCAGAATGAATGAAAATGGACAAAGGGAGGGTGCTGGAAATAAACTTCATTTACCCAAGTGCTTGTCATGCAAGAACAGAACCTGACTTCAAGCCTCAAAACCCACACACACACAAAAACTTAGACATGAGTTGTGCACTTGTAACCCCAGGGCTGGGGAAGTAGAGACAGGCAAATCTCTAGGGTGCACTGGCCAGCCCCTGTAGACCACTTAGGGAGGTCCAGATCAGTGAGAGATCCTGTCCCAAAACATGGTAGATGACATCTGAGAGACGACACTTGTTGTTGGTTTCTGGCCTCCACACACATGCATGCACAGTCCCCTGAACATGGGCATCATAGCTGTACAAACACATGAAGGGGAAAGAGAGCCAGTAAGTACCCTCACTGATCTCTCTCTACTTCCTGTAGAGTCAGTATGACTAGGAGCCAGAATTGACCCTTTCTTTCTTAACTTGATGCTTGAGGTGGTTTTTTGTTTGTTTGTTTGTTTGTTTGTTTGTTTGGGGTAAGGCATTTTGTCAATCCAACAATAAAAAAATTATACAATATGTAACCTTAGAAAGATCCATTCATATCCTCCTCTAAAAGATTTGTCCAAGCATTTTCATAGCAGATTTATGCAGAGTGGCCTCTGGGAGGGACAACTCAAATGTCTGCCACCAAGAATGGATTCACACTAAAAAATAAGAAGGAATAAAATACTAATCCTGCAAATGAATCTCAATTCATTAGATAATCCAGAGTAGGAGTGTAAATCCTGGAGCTGGAGAGGTGGCTCAGAATGGAGAAGGCCAGTGGGAAACAGCACTTCTGGCCAAGTCTGATGACCTGGGTTTGGTCCTGGAACCCTCATGGTGAAAGGAGATAATGACTCCTGAAACTTATTCTCTGACCTCCATAATTAGAACATGGGCACACATGTGCACATGCATACACATACATACACACACACACACACACACACACACACACACACACACACACTTGTAAAATTTTAAAATGTAATAAATTTTAAAACTTACCAAAGTCATTTCAAATACTTCAAATGTCAAAAAAAAAAATTCTGACAACTTGCCATATATGCAGGGCTGAGATTTTTCTAAAAGGCAAAACTTTGTACTTCTGGGAGAAAAGTTTTATTAGAGAAATTGAATAAAACAAACAAAAAAGTATGATTTTTTAAAAAATATACCTTAATAGGTAAAGAAAACTAGAGACTATGGTAATTAGTGAGAATGCCTGTGGGTCTTTTCCACATATCTCCATTTATAGCTGACTTAGCACATAAATTTAAGTGATAGTAATTACCCTGAGTTTGTGAATGTGCGTGTAGGTGTTCCCAGCAACAGAGATAAATAAAAGGAAAAGATGGGAGGTAGAATTAACATAATTCTAAGACCTTGGTGAAATTACTTCAGAGCTGTCAAGCAACAAACATTTATATTTTAAAAAAGAAGATATATTATTGGTTATTTTCATATGTATTAATTGGCATTCAAGCCATCTGTATCATTTACTCATCTATATTTAATGAGGGTCATAAATATCCCTCTGCCAGCTAAAAAAGAGCCATATATCAGGAGAGATGACAATCTTGGGGCTATTAGTCAATGACTTGGTATTAAAGACAGAGTTTGTTGAGGTTATTAGAATGGGTTTTTGGCATCTTAAGTAACTTATAATAACATATATTGCTTGTTCTGATGGGGCGTAAAGGTCCCTGTAAAGAACCCTGGTGAAGTACAGTGAATGCTTTCCTTCCCTAAGCTACAAGAGGCCGATGTCAGTTTTTAAAATATACCTGTCCTAGAACACTGGCCAAAGTTCAGTAGACCTGGACATACAAATAAGAATGGTGATGAAGGGCCAGGGAGATGACTTGGTGGGTAAAGCATTGTCATGCAAGTGTGAGGACCTGAGTTCAGATCCCCAAACCCCAGGTAAGTCTGGACACCAAGAGACATGTCCATAACCCTAGTGTTGTCTGCAAGATGGAGGAATACAAGAGAGTCCCCCAAGCTTGAGGGCCAGCCAGTCTTGTGTGCATGACAAGAAAATGTGCCCTAAACAAGGCAGAAAATGAAGACCAAGCCCTGAGGTTATCTTCTGACCTGCACACATGTGCCATGGAACATACATGGCCACCCTCACATATACAGGTGAACACATATACATGCACAAATGATTTTTAAAATAGAACCAATACAATCATCTCCATGTGCCAAGTTTTCCTCCAACGGTTGCACCCACATTTCTAGATCTCATAGAAGATGTCTGTTCCTGGCATTGTCAAGCAGTTTTAATACTGATCACTGTATAAATGTGTCAGTATCACATCATTATCTTAGCACAACTCCCCAAAGAAGCTTTGAAGTAAAACAACACCTTAAAAAGAAGGTGCAGCTTGATTTATTTCAGCTCAACCCAGCTGTGGGTCTAGCCTGCTTCCTGCATGCCCTATGCCAACCTTCTCTGGCTTCTGGGATTTCTTGATGTCCCTTATCTGCTAGGCCTGTGACCTGATGGGGTGCTGAGATTAGAACAGGGTCACATGGGACTATTTATTAGCTTATGTCATAGTTGGCAGTGTAGATCATCTTTGCATTCAGAAACGTAAAGATCAAAGTATAGATTTAACAGTCTCTGAACTATCTGACACAGATTGCTCCAATTTGTACTTACAGTAGGTCTATCTGACTAAGAGTTCAGATCATGCTAAGCCACTGGGAGAACAAGGGCCATTTTCTCCTGGCCTGATTATGAGACATCCACATGCATCATTCCTGTGGTTCTGAAATTCATCTTTTCACCAGAGATGGTCAGACTCTGTGTCTTAAAGCACAACATCACATCTGGCTAAAGGACTAGATAAATGGCCGGTTACTTCAGATGCAGAACTCTGCATCCAGAGGTAGAGTTCCGATGTGACTGGCTGCACACTGGATTACTTCTCAACCTTGCTGTACATTGGAATCACCTGGGGACCTTTTAAAAAATCACCAATGTCCAGGCTCCACCCACCCGAGAGCTCATTTAATTGGTCCAGGGTGGAGTTTGGGCACCAGTAATTTTTTTTTAAAAGCTCCCTAGGTGATCTTAATGTGCACCAGGGTTGGAAACTACTGGTTTACAGTGAAATAGTTTCAGCCATGTAGCAGTAGCAAAAAATGGGAGGAGGGAGGTCCCTGTATTGAGTGTGGAAAAGAATAAGAAGGTTTCATCGGCTTCTATAACTCCAACAAACACAGCAGGAGTGTGAAGATGGAGGTAAGAACCAGGAGGCTCTACCCAGAGCTTCCCAGGCGGGGAGGGTGGAAGGCTGTGTATGCTCTTAACTTCCTAGGGGGTAGAAGAGCGGTTAAGTACTGTCCCCATGTTGCTGGAGGGCACGGGCTTTCTCTGTAAGTCAGAAGCAAATGAAGAACCCGTACTCACCAGGTACAGACCAAACAAGAGCTAAAAGAAAGATCGAACAGAACCACACTTTAAATTCTCCGACTTACATCACTCCTCCTTTGAGCTGCACAATTACCCTGCAAAATGGATTGGATCTAAAAATCACACTCAACACAAACGGAAGAAGGAATACTAATATAAAAGCAGAGGCAAAGGAAGGTGGCAACAGCTCTAACCTTTGCCTACCAGTATTAGCTGGTGCTTCCTACTGCTATGGCCTCTCTCAGTCCTTCCAGGACAGCACCGTGTGATACTCATCATCGTCCCTGCTTTTGCAGATGTATAGGCTGAGTCTCAGTCTGGTTGAGCTACTTGCCCAAGAGCAGGGGACTGTTTTGTTTCATGCTGTTGGCCATTAAGACTTCTGTCTTAAAATGCCACAAATGCAATGTGTCAAAGCAAAGGACCCTCAGAAGTCTGAAATCGGTTGGTCAGAGAAAGATGTGATGTTGTGCCCAGCATCCCCAGCTACTCAAGAGGCCAAGGCAGGAGGACCATCCAACTCCAGGGCTTTAGGGCTGGGGTGGACATGCATAAGTCTCATGTGTCTGGCCTCTACATCAGTCATTCGGTTTCCTCCAACAGTGACTCTCCTACACCATTCCTCCCAATCTAAGGACAGCCTTAAGTAGGACACAGCCCTACAAGACCAAACAATATAGCCTAGTATCTTGAGGTGGCATTGTCACTTCCTAGAAGAAAGAATGTGTGTCTCAGGCCAGCCACACGGCTCAGCAGATAAGGGGGCCTGATGCTGAGCCTGGTGATCTGAGTAAATCCCCAGGACCAACAAGGTGGAAGGAGATAACTGACTCCTTCAGGGTGTCCTCTGACCTCCATGTATACCTCCCCATATGACAAATAAATAAATAAACAGAAAACAAACAAATAAATGTCAGAAATATGTGGAGGGAGATGACAAGGCTTTGCTATATAACCCTAGCTGGCTATAAGTCAATGTGTAGGCCAGGTTGGCCTCTAGCTCCCAGAGATCTGCTTGCCTTTGCCTCCTGCACACTGGGATTAAAGATGTGGGCCACCATAGTCAGCCAATAAACACTTCAAATGTTTCTCTTCTCTCTCTCACATTTGTCCTTGTGTCCCTCCATCCATGTATTGTGTGTGTTTGTGTGTATGTGTGTGTGTGGTGTGTGTGTGTGTGTGTGTGTGTGTGTGTGTGTGTGTGTGTGTGTGTTGACTAGAGGAGGGGAACATTCTTCTACCCCCTAGAGATAAAGAAGAAACCTAGCTACTAGACTCCATCCTTAGTTCCTGGATAATAATAATTTTCCCCTTGCTTCTTTTCTAGCACACACACACACACACACACACACACACACACACACACACACACACACACACACACACACTAGTGTTGGCTAGTTTTAAGTCAACTTGATACAAGCTAGAGTCATTTGGAAAGAAGGAACTTCAGCTGAGAAAATTCCCCAACCAGCTTGGCCTGTGGATATGTCTCTGACACGTTTTCTTGATTGATGATGGGGGAGTGTCAGCCCACTGTGCTACCTTTGGGCTGAGAGTCCTGTGTTCTATAACAGAACAGGCTGAGAAAGCTATGAGATGTAAGCCATTAAGTAGCACTTCTCTATGGTCTCTGCATCAATTCCTGACTCCAGGTTCCTTCCCTGTTTGAGTTCCTGTTCTAAGTTCACTATGAAATGAAATAAACCCTGTCCTCTCCAAGTTGATTTTGGTCATTATATTAAACATAGCAATAAAAGGCATACTATGACACCACACACACACACACACACACACACACACACACACACACACACACACACACACAAAATGAGATCTTTTTACTACCCCCAAATCCAACATTTGTTGGATTCTTTTGGACAGAAATTTCCTGGTCTGAGTTACTGTAATAATCATACTTGTGTTCTTTTTCTTCAAGACCTCAAGAACATGAACTCATAGAGGTCACGCTAATAAGTATTTGGGGAAAAGCTAAACCTAATGTAATCACCCCATACACAGTCATACCTCTGAATCCCTGGACCTGTAAATGCATTTCGAGGCAAAGGGAATTCTATAGATATGAATAAATCAGGAAGGTTGAGATGGAAGATTATCTGGGGTAATCTGTCTGGGTGCCATGAAACCCTAAAATGTTTTAAGGTTCTTCTATTTTGAGACAAGCACAAAGTAAGGCATTTCATTAACACCATGTCAGCACTGGGGATGATTTTTAAAGGAACACTACACAGACCCAGAGTAAAAGGATGGCTAGGATTTCCTGTCAAGGGAATGGGAGCTAAAAGCAAGCTTGGGTAGCTATCATGGCATTTCACAAAGTAGACTTCAAACTAAAATTAGAAGAGACTTTTGAAAAAAACACTACATAATTCTTCAAGGGAACAAATTATCAAGCACTGATTACAATTGTAACTGTATATGCAAAATCCTGGGACTGCCAATTCAATGAGACAAACACCAATGGACACTAAAATTCAGACAAGTCCTGATGCAATTATAGTGGGTACTGATTTCAGTACCTCCCTCTCATCTTTAGATAGGTCATCCTAAAGCCAACAGAGATGCCTCACAGTTAAACTACACCTTAGGCTAAATGGACTTAATGGACATCCTACAAAGAACTCCATCCAACAGAAACTCAATGCACACTCTTCTCAGCAGCCTACAGAACCTTTATAAAATATACCATAATCTAAGCCACAAAGCAAATCTTACTAACAATAAAAGAATTGAAATAATTTCTTGCATTTTGCCAAATCAAAGTGCAGTAAAGCTATAAATCAATAGTAGGAGAAATTACAGAAACTACACAATATAAACAGACTGAGCAATTCACTCTTACATGATGAGTGGGCCTTTGGAGAAATCATGGAGGAAAATTAAAAATTCTTAGAATCAAATGAAATGAAAGCACAATTTGCTGGAATCTTTGATATATGTATATATGGCAACTCTATAAGGAAATTTTACAGTTCTTTATATTAAAATTTAGAAAAAAAATGAAAAACAAATACCTAATGATGTTTCTCCAGGTTTTGGAATAAGAAGAAGCCAAACACAAAAAGCAGTAAGAGAAAGAAACAATAAAGATCATCTCAGAGAATAATGAGATCAAGACTAAATGAACAACACACAGCTCCAAATGAAGGACTGATTCTTCAGAAAAAGTTAACAAGATAGATAAAGCCCTTACCAAGTCAATCAAAAGGAAGAGAGAAAAGATGCAAATTAATACAATTGGAGATGATATAGTGAAACAAACTACAAATTCCAACAACATCCAGAGAACCACTAGGGAATACTTTGAAAAACCTGTGTATAAGAAAATTGGAACATAGAACAAATGGATAAATTCCTGGGTACACAAAGCATATGCAAATTAAAACAAGAGGATGCAAACAACACATGTAGATCCATAACAATGGGATTGAAGAAATAGAGCCTGGAGATATGATTCAGCCATTAAAGGCTAGGCTGACAACCAAAACATCAAGAGATTGAGAAATAATACAAAGTCTCCCAGCAAAGAAATGGCCAGGACCAAATAGATTCACTGCCAAATTATGCCAAATATTTAAAAAAGGATTAATGCCATTTCCCCAAACTAAAATAGAAAGAGAAGGTATACAACCAAACTCACTCTCCAAAACCAGCATTGCCTAATACCAAACAGATAGGACTATAACAAAAAAGAGACTCATTTCCCTGAGGAACGCAGATGTTAAAATTCTTGCACTTCAAGTTCAAGAGCACAGTAACAAGACTATTCATTATGACCACTTTGATTTTGTTCCAAAGATGCAAAGTTGGTTCAGCTTATGCAAATCAATAAGCATATTATAGCATATCAGTAACCATAAGGACAGAAATAAAATGACCTTCTCATCATCAAAGGTCTTTGGCCAAGTTCAGTATCCCTTCATGATAATAAAGTCCTAAAGAATATAGGAACAGAAGAAACATGCTACAACACATTAGGTTCCATGTGACAAACCTCATAGCCAATGTTATACTAAAAGAGTGGAAAGTGAAAAATATTTCCTCTAAAATCTGTAATGAGGAAAGGGGGTTCATTGTCTCTATTCTGTTGCAATACAGTACTCTGTCTTAGAACAATAAAGACAAGGAAAAGAGTAAAGATAAGAAAGGAAGAACTGAAATTGCTCCTAGCTGCAAGCAACTCCTTTACTTACTTAAAACATCCCAAAAATTCCTCCAGAAAACTCCTAGAACTAATAAAAATGCCATGCAAAATAGTAACATACTAAGTGGCATACTATGTAAACCAATGCTTCACTATACACCAATAACAAACTTGCCAAGAAAGAAATTGGAGATAATTCCTTTAAAAAATATTAAAATATGTAGGAATAAATCCAACCAAGGAGATGAAAGACTTCTATAACATAAACCTTAATATACCAAGGAAAGAAATTAAAGAAGACACTAGAGCATAAAAAGGTATCCCATGGTCATATATTAAGTGATTTTATGTTTTGAAAATGATTATTTTATTAACAGTAATCTTCAGATTCAACACAATCTCCATCAATATCCCAAAGGCATTCTTCACAGAGATATGGGAAAAATCCATTTGGTAATACAAAAGACCCCGAATAGCAAAAAGCAATCCTAAGTAGAAACAGAAAATGCAAAGGTGTTGCAATGTCTGATCTAAAGTATACTGTGAGCCATAGTAACAAAGATAGAATGGTACTGGCACGAAACATAAAGAGCAGTGGAAAAGAAGAAGGACTCAGAATTGAGCCAAGAAAGTCACAGCCACCTTGTTTTTGCAAAAAGTGTCAAAGCATATGCTGGAGAGAAACTACTCTTAACTAATGATGCTGGAGAATTTGGATGTCCAGGGGAGGCAGAATAAGATTAGATCCATGAGGCTAGATCTAAAGGGATTCTAAGTTGACACACCAGACATGCACCTGTACATTCACAATATTGAGGGAAAGGAACAAGCCTAGATGACCACTGACAGATGAATGAGTAAGTAAAACATGATATATATACACAATGGAATTTTATACAGCTGGTAAGAAAAATGAAATCATTTCATGTGCGGTAAAATGATGGAACTAGTTGGAACAAATTAATAAGCCAGATAAGCCAGACTCAAAAAGAAAAAAAAAAACATATGTTTTCTCTCATAGGCAAAACTTAGATTTAAAAGTGAACGCCCCCCCCCCCCGTGTGTGTGTGTGTGTGTGTGTGTGTGTGTGTGTGTGTGTGTGTGTAATACATGTGGCATGAAAGCAGATTATTTGGGGGAAGGATGCAAGCCACCCAGGAAAGCAGGGGACATGGGGCATGAGGAGTGGGGAAGACGATGAGTTAGAAGTGTGGTTGATGACATATATACAGAAATAATGTGCTGAAACCCATTTCTTTGTATACTAACTTGGAAAAAAAATTTTAAAGAGAAGATTTAAGATCCTTGCATAAGAGGCTGGAGAGATGATTGGTGGTTAAGAAAACTGACTGCTCTTCCAGAGGACCTGGGTTCATTTCCCAACATCCACATGGCAGCTCACACCTGTCTATAATTCCAGTTCCAGGGGACAAAGCACAAATGCACATAAAATAAGATAATTTTTTTTTTTTAAAAAGTAAGATCCTTTCTTAAAAGAGACTATTTGTTGTGTGGCTATATAGCAAATGCATGCACCTGCCAATATTCATCTGGAGCTGTTTGGACTCAATGTGTTCACTGACAGCTCAAAGGGACTCTACTTGCTGCACCTCCCCTGTTAGTTAGCTTTCAAGTGCTGTGACAAAATACTGGAGACAAATAATTTAAGGGATGGAAGATTCATTTTGGCCCAGGGTTTCTGCCATAGCTGGCTGGCTCCTTTACTACCACAGCCGTGGCATGGTGAAAACATTAAGAAGGAAGGACATAGCAAAGGAACGTTGTTCTCATGAGAGACAAGATTCACAGAGAGGTTAGGGGTCAGGGCCAGGCACACCACCAGTGACTCACTTCCTCGAATTAGGGTCAGCCTCCCAAAGTTTACTTCACTTCCAAATAGTGCCATCCATTCTGTCCATTGATGAGACCAGAGTGATTTAATCACTTCCCCAAGGTCCCATCTCTCTACATGACTGCATCTGGGGACCAGACCTTTAAGAAAGGACTTTTGTGGAACAGTTTAGATCCAAGTCATAACATGCCCTAAAGTTCAGAAGAAAAATCTGCCACCCTTTGTTGGTTTTAAGATCCAGGTTGAATACGTGTGATCTCTCTGAAGTTGGGGTCTTAAAACACGGGAAGAAAGTGACATAAAAGCTGCCTTTTGACCCCACTGATACTTCTTTTCTCAGTTCCCTTTGAGGAAGCCAGACCTCCCTTGAATAAATAGAGAGGAGCAATTCTCTCCTTGCCAAGGAGAGGTTTATAACATGTAAAAGAATGTCAAGTATACGTTCCAGGGCTGTCAGTAATAAATTCATAAACTCTCATCATGTAGATCTTGAAGGAACAGATTTAGATGGCAATACTTAAGACAATATTAAAGTAACTCAAGTTCAATTAACAGGTGGGCAGTACACCACTCAACGGCAGCCATCGCTCTGGGGGATGGTTAGACGGTGAGTTCCCTGAAGTGGTCTCATTTACAGTATTTGTGAATCTATTGAATCTTGCTCTTAGGCACTTTTTTTTTTCTTTTGAGACTCTAAAATGGGATGAGTCTTTGTATTTGGCTCATGTTTTATCCTAAGTCAATGCTAAATGGCAACAATGCACACATGTGCCAGGGGGTCACAAACATGCTAACTTTTAAGCATGTGTTCAGAAACCAAGAATAGGGTTGGTTGTTGAAAAGCTGTGGGGACACCCTCCCCACAAAAGTGTAGCAAACATCTGGAGTATTTTCTGGGATCTTGGTATGAGCCTTGGGCACATCAGCGTTCCCAACTTCCAAACCTGTGTTTAACTTCCTTATTAGAACATGAGCAATCCTGTCCATTTCTCATGCCAGGGCTCATAATCTGCCTTCTCCTGGAGAGTTTTTCTTAATCCACCTCTATCTCTCAACTTTGTGTAGTTGACTCTCTATGTTAACAAATATCACACAGTGTGTGACTTAAACAACACAGATTTATTTCCTCACAGTTCTGAAGGATAAAAATCCAAGGTCAAAGCCTTGTCTAGACTGGATTCTTCTAGACCTCTCTCCTCCGTAGATGTCTGCTGCCTTTGCTTCTTTGGCAATCTTGTCTCTGTACCCTCCTGTGTCCACAGGCCTCATCTTAGAACATCAGTCCTCTCTGATAAGGACCCACTCTGGGGCTGAATTTTAACCTGACTACCTCTTGTGCTCCATACCATCCTAAGCCTGTAGATGTTGAGATTTAAACACATGGATTTTGCAGACACAGTTTATCCCCAAAACCCCCAACTCATGTCTCCCTTTTATCCTTGAGGCACTTTGGCTACTTACCTATTGTTCCTGAACTATTACCTAGAATGCCAAGAATGGGGGTGATTCTGCTACTGAACACACTAAACACCAGTGTCCTAGGGTGGAGGAGACTGTTGAGGTACACCTAACTTGGAAAATGTCTTCAAACTTCTCAGAGCTACCCAACTAGGAAAAATTGCTGTAACTCGGGAACACTCCCTTAGAGAATGTAGTAACAGAATAAAGGGCGTAGGCTTTGCCTGCTCCCGGGTGGTGTGTTTGTGTCAGGATAAATATGGTCTATTTGGCCTGGAACAGGCACCCAAAGATGTTCAGTGATCAGAAGACCATTCCCCAAGCTCCTTCACACCTCTTTGACTTACTGTCTTTGCTCTGTTCTCTCCAGAGGCCCCATGCAAAGCAGAGTTTGCTGTTGTTTCATCCAGCTGTGCAGTTCTGTGATGTGGGCCTCTCAAAGTCACCCTGCTCAGCTGGGCAGTGTTTCAAGGGATCAGGAAGCTGTTTTCCATCCCAGGAGCCAGCCTCAAAGTTAGAAAGTTCTGTGGTTTGGTTTGGATTTCACTCTTCCCTACAGAGCACTGGGTCTGCCAAGCTCTACATACATGTCAGGATAAATAGCAACAGATGCACCTTCAACATGTAAAACTCTCCATAAAATATAACCAACTCTGTTTTTCCATTTGAGATGAGTCATTAACCATATGTTTGTGATCGGCTTTCGTTTGCAGATCTGAGGCACGAATTCCACCTTGGAGCTGGCCAAGTGCAATTTCTTTTTAGGAGGTTCCTTCCCATCTCAAGAGCCGATTCACTAGTGCCTTGGTCTGTTTCTGTGGGTATCTTGAATAAGCACACGGAAAATGTATGGAATTTTCTTTACGTGAGCTCCATGGTGTGCCTGGGCTCTGCCTTCAGAACTATTCTTGGCCAGGGTATTTCAGACCCACACTGGTGCTCTGACTCCTACTCATATGCCAGCTCCCAGACTGGCTTCTTGAAGTGGAGTACACTGATTTCAATGGGGTTTGTATGGGCAGCTTTTATGACTTCAGAAAGAGAAATGTGGCATTTGGTGAGGCTGCATACAGGGCCCTCTGAAGATGGGGAATTAGAGGGTGTCATTCCGCAGAGAGCCGGAGTCTTTGTGTGTGTCTCAGTGCACGGACTGTATCAAAGTCTTCTGCACGTCAGTCTCTGAAAGAAAACTTCCTTTGGGGAATTTTACTTCCTATCAAAGTTAGTATTTTCTTGGAATCTAAATGTTTCTCTCTCTTTAAAAAAATTTGTGTGTAGTGTCTGCAGAGGCCAGTAAAATATGTCAGGGTTCCTAAAGCTGGGTTACAGACAATTGAGAGCCACCATGTGGGTGCTTGGAACTAATCTGGGTGCTCTGCAGGAGCAGAAAGTGCTCTTAGCTATTGAACCATCTCTCCAGTCTCTACATGTTGCTCTTCTAAAATAGAAGTGTATTTTATTTGATAGATTTCTAAAACACACAAAATACAGACCATAATATTATAACGAGATTGTTCCACTTTTTCTGCAGATTCAACCATTCTTATCATATTTATTATACTTGCCTTGTTTATTGTTTTCCCCTTTCTTAAAAAGGTACTTTAAAAAGAACCCCAAAATGTCATTTAGCACTGTGCTTACTCTAATAAAGATATCACCCTGTAAACATACTATTATTATTATAATGAAAAAATTAACAATAATTCCTCCTGTCATCTAACACTGAGTCTGTATTCAAATTTCTTGGATTATCTCAAATATATAATTTTATGGTCTCTCTGTTTAAATCTGGATTTAATCACTGTACTCATGATGAATTTGGGAATGTTTATTTTCAAGGACTCTTTGTTTGGGTTTCTTCCAAACAGACCCTGTGATCAGGATTTGGGTGCAAGTATTTTAATATGGGGGGCCATGCTTGGAAGAAAACTTGAAAGGCTAGGAAAACTGAGACAGAGCAGGATGAAAGCCATGGGAAGAAAAATGCATTCATGAGTAACTTGTCACTGTGGACAAGTGTCTCTATTAGTCAGCTTTCCTGACCATGGTGACAAAATACTAGACAGAATGGCTTAAAAAGAAGAAGGATTTACGGTAGTTCATGGTAGTAGATGGTTCAGTCCATGGTTGTTTGAGACAGAATATATTGGTGGCAAGATCTTCTTTATCTCATTGTGACAGAAAATGGGGTAGGGGAGAATGGGAGAGAAAGAGGACGAATCTGGTACAAGAAATCCCAAAGGGTACACCCACAATGACCTATACTCCTAAAGTTTCCAGAACATACCAAAAATTATGCCATCATCTGGGACCTAAACCTATAATACATGAGCCTTTAGGAGGTCATTTCCATCAAACCCATAACCTAGGTTTTGATGATGCTGAAGACACGCTGAACAGCCTTAGGACAGTCTGGGTTGTCTCGGCTGTGGTGGGCTGCATGAGTTCCTGTTGTCCTGACCCTCACCCCTTCAGTTGTTCCTTCTGGACAGCCCTGCTGATGAAGAGAAGAAGAAATTATGATTCCAGCAGAAAGCAAGAGACAGAAGTGAAAGGTCCTGGTGATAAGTGGCTAGACACAGCCATCAAGGGTTGGAATATTGCATGATGGCTGCTTAGAATTTAGAGGCAGAGCTGTGATGCCTAGACTAGGACAAGGGTCTGCTCATTCTCCTCTTTCCTTTACTGTCATTTTCAGTGACATTGACTTATTGTGCTACACAGCTCCTCACATCTGGCATAGAGCTGCATTGTTTCCTAATTGGAATCTGAAGTGCAGACTCCTTCCCCCACCCCTGCATTCCCTAGAACCTAAAAGCTGGAGCCAAAGTCTTGATCAGAGCACATCTGATCTGTTTCACCCTTGAGAGCTCAGGAAAATGTCTGAATAGTTTGCACCAAGGTGAAAGCCCCATGAGGCTCATCTACTTCAGCTTCTTATTTTATTGGAAAGGGAGTTAATGACCAAACTGCATCAATGACTTTATCTCCTGTCACACACTCTTCACATTTATTTCATACTTTTTCATTCAGCAATAGCATTCTACATTCTCTTTTCTGCCCTCGACATTCCATTGAAAGCTTCCCTCCCCCCATTAAGCCTTTACAGTGGCCTGCCTGCTATATAAATCTTGTGGGTTCCTTATTCTTTTTGCTGCCTTTGTGGATCTGATAATTTCATGGCCAAATTCTCGAAACTCATCCCTCTGATCTCACTGTTTCTTATCCATCTCCAATGATTCTCCTGATCTGTCTAAAGAGCGTGCCTTGATAAGATCTGAGGAAAACCTGTCAGAGACAGAACATTGTAAATGAAAACTTCATACAAAATCAAAAGAACATTTTAGAATCACCATGGTTCCTGCACTTGTTAAAAATGACAGAGAATTAGGGGGAATAAGGAGAGATAACATTGTTCTACCTGATAATGTCCCCAACAAGAAAATGAAAAGTGAATAGGGAAACAAGAGAAGAGTTCCCTATCATCTAAAGTTAGTTTCTCCTGTGAGGAAAGAACACCTCCATCCAACCCTGAGGAAAAAAAATACCTCCATTCAACCCTGAGGAAAGAACACCTCAGTAACAATAAGTCTTTCTGCCAAGCCTCCCGAGCCCTGCTTCCACATGGGCACTTTCTGCCAGCCCACCCAAGTTCCACCTGCCACCACGTTAAGGTCCCAAATAACATACAGAGAGTTATATTAGGTTAAAATGCTGCTTAGGCAATGACTAGGATTTCTCATCTGCTAGCTCAGTCTTAATTATCATAAATCTATATATTTTATAAGACTTATCTTATCGAGGACGCCTCCCACTGGCACCCTCTCTTGCCAGTGGATCACATGGCGACTCCAGAGCAGAGACCAGGAGGAAGAGCAAGAGAAAAGGGATGAGTTCCTTCTTGTCCTTGCTTATATATGAGTCTGCCTGCTATGTCACTTCTTGCCTGGATCACAAGACTTCTTTTTACTACATTTCCCAGAATCCTCCTCAACTCCTAGTCCTGCCTAACTTGATGCCTCATTGGCCAAACAGTGCTTTATTCAACAATAAGATAAACATACACAGAAGTACATTCCCCATCACACCTCCATCCATCTAACCCTGAGGAAAAAACACCTCCATCCACCCAACCCTGAGGGAAGAACACCTCCATCCACCCAACCCTGAGGAAAGAACACCTCCATCCACTCAACCCTGAGGGAAGAACACATCCATCCACCCGACCCTGAGGAAAGAACACCTCCATCCACCCAACCCTGAGGGAAGAACACATCCATCCACCCGACCCTGAGGAAAGAACACCTCCATCCACCCAACCCTGAGGGAAGAACACCTCCATCCACCCAACCCTGAGGAAAGAACACCTCCATCCACCCAACCCTGAGGGAAGAACACCTCCATCCAACCAACCCTGAGGAAAGAACACCTCCATCCACCCAACCCTGAGGGAAGAACACCTCCATCCAACCAACCCTGAGGAAAGAACACCTCCATCCACCCAACCCTGAGGAAAGAACACCTCCATCCATCCAACCCTGATGAAAGACCACCTCCATCCAACTGAGTAAAATCCCTAAATACTATCGGGTGTCAGGATAGCAAATTTCCTAACAGTCTTACTCTGTATATATATGCAAAAGAAAATTAAAACTTTATCAAGGGAATATTAGAATTCCCATGTTCATTGAAGCATTTTTCATGATATCCAAGCTATGGCATCAATGCCAGGCAGTGGTGGCTCACACCTTTAATCCCAGCAGAGGAGGCAGAGTCAGATCTCTGTGAGTTGGAAGCCAGCATGATATAAAGAACGAGTTCCAGGACAGGCTCCAAAGCTACACAGAGAAACCCTATCTGGGAAAAAAAAGAACCCAAAAACCAAAGTACAAAAAAACAAAACAAAACAAAACCAAGCTATGGTGTTACGATAAATCTTTCTGCCAAAAGCCGCCTGAGCCCTACCACCACGTGTACACTTTACGCCAGCTGCCCACCTGAGTTAGGCCCAAATGAATACACAGAAACTTGTATTAGGTTCAAAGCTGCTTGACCAATGACTAGGATTCTCATCTGCTAGCTCGGTCTTAATTATCATAAATCTATATATTTTATAAGACTTATCTTATCGGACGCCTTATTGGCGTCCCTCCTTGCCGGTGGATCACATTGTGCTGCTGGAGCAGGAGCGGAGGGGAAAAAAGAGGGATACTTCCTGTATCCTCACTTAGATATGAGTCTCCTTGCCATGTCACTTCCTGCCTGGATCATCACTTCTCTACTACATTTCCCAGAATCCTCTTTGACTCCTAGTCCTTGCTTGCCATTGGCCAAACCGTATTTTATTCAACAATCAATAAGATAAACATACAAAGAAATACATTCCCCATCACTATGGAGTCAAGTGGAATGCCTGCCACTTACAGTAGCATGAATTGATGGAATACATGATGTAAGTGATGTGTTGTCGACAACAGAAGAACCAATATCATGTGATTCCTCTCCTATGCAACATCTAAATTAACAGTAGACAAAAGTCTACAGGTAGACCATGAAATAATAGTTACCAGGAGATGAGGGAAAAGGGATTTAGGGAGTCATAGGCCAATGAATAAAAGTTACAATTACCAGGATGCATGAGCCCCAAGGCTGCTGGAAAGGGAATGCACATTAAAACATATTTGAGAAGCGGGCATAGTGGCACATGACTTAATCCTGCTGACAGCCTTATAATTTATCACAGAAGTAGCAATTAATATTCTAGGTATCAATCCACCAGAATTAGCTTCTGATGGAGAAAACTTGCTTTTCGAAGTCTGTCAGAAATAGACTCCAGAATATCTGTTGCTCTGGATTTGGCTGTATAGTCTTGATAATATACAGTATATACTGGGTGCTTTATATTCTCAAGAACACCCCAGAGAAATTCTTTCTAACTGCGTGTCAGCAGTAGGAGCTGCAGCCTCTGGATCTCACATAACCCCTTACTCCATTTAACCCTTCCCCCACCTCTTGAGTTTTTCCCAGAAACTTCACAAGTCACCTCTCTGAGACATGAGACACCTCACTTTTGTCAAGATCTTATCTGCTTTCCTAGCTCTGAGAGATGTGCATGCCTGGTATCCTTGCTGTTGTCATAGAATTGCTAATTGTGTCTGTGGGTATAAGAACTGGAAACCTTGTGGTGTCTAGGAGAATTTTTAAGGAGAAATTTTTAGGAAGAACTTTAAGAGAGAACTTATAGAGGTAGAAATTTTTAGAGAGAACTTTTAGAAACTTTTGAAGAGAACTTAAGAGAAAGAACTTTTAGAGAATTTTAAAGGAGAACTTCTAAAGAGAAGAGGCAGGTGGGTCTCTGTGAGTTAGGGGCTAGCCTGGTCTACAGAGTGAGTTCCAGGACAGCCAGGGATACATAGTGAGACCCTGTCTTAAAAAAAATAAAATATTCATGTTCAAGTGTTCTTATTGCAACACAGAACAAACAAATAGACACTTTCACAAGTGTTGGATATGTTTATTACCTTGGCCACATTGCCAGTTACGCAAGTATACACATTCATATGTATACATTTGCCATATTATATATATGAATCGTGTGCAGCGTCTCTATACCAATTATCCCTGAAAAAGCCATCAGGTGATTCTTTTATCTGCACCATCCAGACTTGCAGAGGAGATCCTATGGAATATGAGGCTAAGATACTTCTTCCTCAATGTTGATGGAAAATTCAGAGCTAGAAAGTCCTATCTACTTTAAATCAGGGACAATTAATAAAGGAAGCTTGAGACCTTAAAAAAAGAAAGAAGAAAGAAAAGAAACTTGTGTCATAAGAACAGATAAAATGAGCTAGATGGCTCAGTAGGTAAAGGCACTTGCCACCAGGTCCTGAGTTTGATTTCACTGGGGCCCACACCTTGGGAGGAGAGAACCAATTCCAGCAGGGTAATCTCTATCTCTACACATTCTCTGTCTCTGTCTATCTCTCGCTCGCTGGCTCTCTCTTTGTCACACACACAAACATACAAAGTAAATAAATAAATGCAAAATATAGGCCTAATATACTATACCAAAAGAATGTAAAGTAAAAATTCATAGTTTGAAGTAAATGGTGCCCCACAAGGCATATTGGAACATACTCAGCAGCATCAAAGCCATTTGAAAATGAGAAGATAGATGGCTCTGCTAGACTGGGTGTGGACAAAGACAGCAAAGGGAATGTGTGGCCTGAAAATGAATAGCAAGGGAGGAGAATAACTTTATTAGAGAATTCAAACTAAATTAGAAGATTCGAAGCACATGAAGCCTACTAGAAGCAATCTATAGAAAGGAAATCACTCAGAATCAAGCATGGAAGAGCAGGAAGGAGACCACGCATGAAGTGATCACTGTGCAAATCAAACAAATCAATAAAGATGGAGCGCAGTTTGTTAACCTGGAGAACAAAACTACAGAAAGAACAAGGGCAGGTGGCAAACACTGCACCAACAAACACCAATATATAACATTAGCAGATTCACAAAACCCGAAAGTGTCTCTGAGCAACACTATGGAACATCAGAAACAAAATGCAAAGTAACCCTTCACTGCATGTGCTGCTGCTTCTGACTGCACTCAGGCTGCTGCTTCAAATCCACTGCTTACAATGTTGAGCAGGCTCGGTGGGACGTTAAGAGGGCATCTAAGAGTACTTGCTGCTCTTCCAGAGGACCCAAGTTTCATTCCTAGCACCCATCTGAGGCAGCAAAAGGCCACATTTAACTCAAGGATCAGATGCCATCTTCTGAACTCCACAAGGATCTCACTCAAGTGCACATGCCCCACGCACAGACACAAGCATACACATTTATAAAATAAAATAAGTCTGAAACTATTATCCTAAAAGTGAAATAAAAAGCATTTAGCCTGCTGCCTGGCACTCAACCAGTGGAACTATGTAACGGACAGTGTAAACCATCGCTGATGCCGTGGTCACTCTAGCAGCAGAGAACGTGAGGAAGGAAAGCTCTTGACCAAGTATTCCAGAAGCATCCAAGCCGTTAGTCTCAGAAAGAAAAAGCCACACGCAAAAAAAGAATTTTTTTTATCAGAATTAGAAACAAGATTGATTTACATGACAATCCCAGTTCCCTCTCCCTCCCTTCCTCCTTTATCAGCTCCCTCAACTAAAACCCTACCTATCACATACCCTTTCTTCTATTCTTCACCTGACTCAACCTTTCTGCTCCCTCATGACCTCTGCATCCTTCCTCTTCTTCCCTTCTCATTCTCATAGCTCCCTCCCCCCTCTTCCCATGTTCTCAATTTGCTTTTCCAGGGGACAATGTTTGTCTCTCTTAGGGTCCTCCTTGTTTACTAGTTTCTCTGGCAGTGTGGATTGTAGGCTGGTAATCCTTTACTCTATGTCTAAAATCCACATATGAGTGAGTACATATCATGTTTGTCTTCTTGTGATTGGGTTACCTCGCTCAGAATGGTTCCATCCATTTTCCTGCACATTTCAAGATTCCATTGTTTTGCAAAAGAAGAATTTTTGAAACTCATAACCAAGCAATTTACAGGAAAGGACCTTCACATAAACTTCCTAACATTAGAAAGGGAAGCACGACAAATATGGATGTTATGGAATTAAGACTCCTAGTGACTATGCATCTATTACTCATTTCCTAACTCCTAGGAAATGCTAAGGAGGACAACACCTGTCTTAAGAGAAAATAACCTTGCATCACTTACTGAAGATAACCCTAATGATTGGATAGTGTAGGTCATTTGGGAATCAATCCATGACCTCCCTTGAAATACTTATATCACAAACTTGTTTTACACATCAATCTAAACTTAAGTAGCTTTGATGACTGTAACTACAAACAAAATAATGCTAAATTCATGACAGAATGTAGGTATAAAATAACAACTTAAAAAGTACAAATAGTCATATATATATACCCCCACACAGACATACAGAGATACCAACACACACACACACACACACACACACACCAGGATAAGTACTGGGGGAAACACTAGTAAAGTAACCAAATACATACATTGTCTCAGCACCCCAACTCCACTCCAGAATAAATAATGTAACAACACTGGCTAAGCTTAAACTACTATATAAACATAAAAATAATGTTTAGAATAATTACAAATAAAGTATATATATTTAAATGAACAGCATTTAGCAAACTAAATGCAGAATATAAACCAATGAGTAAAATGTGGCAAAATGTAAATAGTGAATCCAGACAACAGTGTCTTTGCTCATTATGCCACCTCAACTTTTCTATCTAGTAAAGCATTTTCACATAAAACAAACATGTTTTATGTGATGATAAAGACATGTGATGATAAAAACAAGCAAAACAAGTAGCAAAATTTAAGTCGTGAAAATTTATAAAAGTGCTTCTATAATTGCTTTACTAAAATTAAACAAATCCCCAAAGTATATGCATAGAGTACAATATTATTTGAAGATAACATTTGTTAGAGATACACATTGGGACACCTAAAGCAAACACAAAAAATACAGAGATACATGTAGCTGGAAAGTCGGTAGTGAGAAGAAAATGATTCATAAAAATAATCTATTAATTCACTAAGAAGAAGGCTAGAAAAATAATGGAAAAAGGAAGTCATAAATAGATTGGCCAAAGAGAAAGCAAATAAATAGTATTCAATGTTCCTGGCCTACATAGTTCAATTAGAAGGTGATAATTGTCAATTAGATTAAAAAGCAAGACCAAACTGTATGTTGTGTAAGAGCCTCACTTTAGGTGACATTATTACATATTAAATTGCTGAATAAATGTTTCTGCAATGAGCTCTTAGGGATGGCTAGGCAAGCACTCTCACATTACTGCTCATTTTTTAAAAAGTAACAAAAATGCGATTATATATACCATTTAGAATACTTGCTGAATTCCTCTGTAAATGTAGAAGGGATTTATTTGAGGTTACATAATAATCATATAAATTATATAACATACCTGACGGCAGAATTGAGGAAGAGCTGACTTTTTAATAAATCCATTTAATAGCATATAGTAACTATTAAAAACTTTAAACATGTGTCCTTTGATGAGTTTTGGTCCTCTGCATGTTTGTTTATTGTTGTTGTTAGTTAGTGTTAGTGTTAGTTAGTTAGTTAGTGCCAAGGCTCACATCCCAGGGGGCAGAGAACAGCCTTGTGGAGTCCAGCACTCTCCTTCCATTCTGTGTGGGTCCTGGAGACTGACCTCATGTGGCCAGGCTTAGGCAGCACACACCTTTACCTGATGAGCTATCTTGACAGCCTAAGTTTTTACTTTTTAAAATTTACCATGAAAGTCGTTTTCTGATATCATTTATGTCCATTATCATTTTGAAGATACTTTCTTCTCAGAATGAAAGATACATTCTTCAGTTATAGTTTCTGTTTGGTTTTACTGCTATGTTTTATAATAACTGGATTCTTTCCAATTAATCTTCAATTAAATATCTTATTATAAAACCTATATTTCTATATTTCTTTAAGAACAAAAAATTGACAACAAAGATAAGAAAAACTACAAGTAAAATTTCCTGAACTATTTTCTTACCATACTTTGGGAAATGGCCTGGAAGAGTGCTTTTAACAGACATTATAAACACATGATACACAGCTTCTTTACCAGTGTCTTATCAGGCAAGTCCTCTCTTATAAAATGCTCTATTCACCTGCCAAAAATTACTTTGTTTGGTTCTGCGTAAATAATATTCAACACCCTATGACTTCAGACACCATCCCTTTCTACTATGCCAGGGAAACGTTGATCAATAGTTTGTATTCACATGCTCCCATTGAAGGGGCTGAAGCATCTCCTAGTCCTTGTAAATACCTTTACCAGTTGTATAAAAGCATTTCCCGTGGAAGCAAAAAGGGTCAGAGAGGTAATCAAGGTCCTTATACAATGTATTAGTTACTTTACTGTTGCTATGATCACTTGCAGAAGAAAGGGTTTATTTTGGCTGACGATCCAAAGGGAGAGTCCATAATGTCAGGGGAGGCGTGACAGCAGGTGGCTGGAACAGGAAGCTGAAAGATCGGAGCTTCAACTACAGACCTGAACCAGAGTGAGTAGACTGGAAGTAGGTGAGGCTATAAACTTTCGAAGGCTGCCCTCCAGCCAGGCTCCACCCACTGAAGATTTCACAACCTCCCCACACAGCACCATCAACTGCGGACCAAGTGCTCAAATCCATGAGCCTATGGGGGACATTACTCATTCAAATCTCCATATAGAACATATTGGTCTTTGTTTGAGGCTTTTGAAATATATATATTTCATTTCTGATGTCACTCAGGGAGTAAGCAAAGCCCTCAAGCTTTACACCTCCAGTCTTCTAAAAGGAAAGAAAGAAAGAAAGAAAGAAAGAAAGAAAGAAAGAAAGAAAGAAAGAAAGAAAGAAAGGGATCAATCTAACTCTTTAGAGATCTCTCAGTAAAGTCACATTGTCACTGAGCCATCTCGCCAGCCTGACATCATAACTTTTGCTAATCTATTTTAAAAACAAAAATAATGGTGATGCCTCTAATGTCGATGCTCTCTATGCCAGTGGAATTTCAAAACAATTAAAAACTGAGTTAAGGGGGCTAGAGACAGCTCAGTAAGTAAGAGTTCTCACTCTTCAAGCATGAGGAGCTGAATTTTGAACCCCCAGCATCTGCACAAGAAAGCCACGTGTGTCTGTGCACACTCTGTCACGCCAGCACTGTGGGCAGTAGAGACAGGAGGATTGCCAGGCTAGCTCCAGGTTCAATTCAAGATTTGGTGTTAAGGAACTAATGTGGAGAATAAGACAGCAGGCTACCTGCTACTCTCCTCTGTCCTCTGGACATGTGTCCACAGGAGCACGCATACATGTTCATGTATACAACACCTGTACAGATTAGAAAAGGGTAATCAGGCAAAATACATGAAATCCAGAAATGTCTGTATTAGTGAAGCCTGTGCTTCCAAGTCTAATAGTATGGTATAAGAAAATAATCAGACAAGTGGAGAAAAGTGTACTATCAGAGTACTGGATTTTTAGTCATGGAAAAACCTAGAAACACCCCAGCTTCATCAATGGGGATTTATTTGTTTAAAAAAATTGTTATGTGTTCAGATTGTAAAATGCCTTGTAGCCATATTATATAAAGTGGTGGTCACCCTTGTAAATAACAAAGCCAGAAATGTGGACAATCAAAGTTCCATTTTTTCTTCAGACTCTTCAAACTTGAAAATAACCATGTCTCATTACAAACCCCTTTTACTTCTTGTCAGGCCCTTGCTAAATCATCACATGCTCACTCCAATTCTAGCAATCCCCCAAATTAATGTTCTTAGTATGGGTACAGTCAGCCCTCCAAGTTATTGTAAGCAACATTACTAACTGTTCTGCCCATACATAATGAAGTGCTCAGCCTGAGAGAAGACTGTCTTCATTGCCACCCGCCATTCTGTCACAAAAGTAAAGGACAAGTATTTCAGATTTTGGTTATGAAAGCACTCTGCTTCAAAGTAGCGATTTCTTTAAAAGTTAAAGTCATGCTGGCTTTTGTGGTAAGCAGCACTGAGAATGTGTACTGGTGGGAAATGTGAGAGTGTGTACTGGTGGGAACTGTGAGAGTGTGTACTGGTGGGAACTGTGAGAGTGTGTACTGGTGGGAACTGTGAGAGTGTGTACTGGTGGGAACTGTGAGAGTGTGTACTGGTGGGAACTGTGAGAGTGTGTACTGGTGGGAACTGTGAGACTGTGTACTGGTAAGGAACTGTGAGAGTGTGTATTGGTAGGAACTGGAAATCTGCTCACATCTCTCATTCTGCCAGCTCCCTCTCCCCTACCCTCATGCTCCCAATTAGCTCATGAGATCCTGCCCCTTCCCATTCTCTGGGGTCCATGCATTTTTCTCTTATAGTCCTTCTTGTTTCCTAGTTCCTTTGGTGATGAAGATTGTAGGCTGGTAATCCTTTGCTCTATGTCTAAAATTCATATATGAGTGAGTACATACCATGTTTATCTTTTTGTGATAGGGTTACCTCACTCAGGATGGTTTCTTCTAGTTCCATCCATTTGTCTGCAAATTTCAATATTCCATTGCTTTTTTCTGCTGAGTAGTACTCCATTGTGTAAATATACCACATTTTCTCCATCCATTCTTCAGTTGAGGGGCATCTAGGTTGCTTCAGGTTCTGGCTATTACAAACAACACTGCTATTAACATGGTTGAACTCATTCATCTTAACCCCAGAACAATATGTTGCTTTGACTTACAATGCATTGGATCAGATTTTTGTCACATAAGATTTAAGTTGTCCTAAACCTGTCCTCTATCTGAGGATCAGAAAAAGGTTTTGAGCGGCCTCATAAGTCAGAGATGGCTTCTCCTGCTGCAGTGCATCTCATCCTCCCATGCATCTCAGCGTCCATGCATCTCAGTTTCCATGCATCTGAGTATCCCATGCATCGTATCCTCCTGTGCATCTCAGCATCCATGCATTTCATTTTTCATTGATCTCAGCATCCACGCACCTCAGAATCCCATGGATCTCAGCATCCATGCATCTCAGCGATGTATGCTGAAAACCCATAGATTTGTCCATCTAGAAATGGATGACACTCTAGGTAGCAGGTCAGACACCCTCTCTCTCTCTGTAGAAGGACTCTTCTGCTTAAAATGGGGAAGTGGAAATGAGATCCACCTAAGATCTTTGTCCTTTTTCTCCCAAGAAACAAGCCAATAGCAAGGGGTGAGAAGCAGAGAGTGGCACCCATAACTGAGCAAAGCTAGCCTGACACTGAAGAGAACTCTTACTGGCTACGAAGTCAGGTAGCCAACCTCTGTTATCACCACTAATCCCATAATAATGCTAACAAGTGCTGTTGATAATGGGTCCTTAAGAAAAACTCTGTAGTGAGAGGTAAAAGAGGCAATTTGGTAACACTTTTTTACACCAACTACATGCAATTTTCATGAAGACCAAAGCACCTTACCCTTTGAAATGCAAGTTAAGTTCACCCAAACCTCTTTTCATTCTTTCTCCCTGTCTTCCAGGACTATATTCTTGAGGTTCAGGGTCTGGGGTTCAGCAGTAAGGCTTTTTGCCTGCCGTTCTTCCCTTGTCCCAGGGCTGCACTGCTAGAGAATTAGGTTCATGCATAGGTGACCATGTCTTTCTTTTTGCTGCTGCTTCCTTAGCGGTGCAGGCAAGTTGTTCCTTAGTGCCTTCCAGAAAGTTCATTGAAGATGCAGGGAATTTGGAGAAAGAGCAAAGAGAATTATATTTCAGCTATGCACAGAACAATCCAGATAAATGCTGGATTTCCCTAGAGTGTCTGAGTCATTCTGTCATTTGTGCAACTCAGCATGTAACTAATGTCAGAGGGCTAGAAGTCAAGGGGTCCTTTTGGTTTGTTTATCTCTTCCAATTATGAGGTTAGTGTCATACTGTTTACCTTTGATTGTATTTCTATATAAATAAATGTATTTATTTGTGCAGGTATATCCTGAGAAGAAATTTTAACTTAAGATTAGTGATTATTAATAGTAAATACTTATCATTAGAGGTATCTGTGCTATACATACACTCAGAGAAAGAAATTCGGAGAAATACTTCCAAGCAATTGGAAAGAAGGCTCAGTGGTGAAAAGTGCTTCCTGCTCTCCCAGAGTGCCCACGTTCTGTTCCCAGCACCCATGTCAGGCAGCTCCAGGGCATCTAGCATCCTTTCTGTCTTCTGCAGGTACCTGTACACGAGAAGCATATACTGACAACAAATAAATGCACACGCATTGTTGGGGCAGGAGAATTGGCTCAGCCGTTAAGAGAATCTTCTCTTCTTGCAGAGGATTTGGTTTGGTTCCTAGGACCCACAACACGGCTCACACACACCTATAACTCCAGTTACAGGGGACCATTGCCCTGCTCTGATCTCAGACACAGACATGCATGTGGTGAATGTATGTATGTGTAGACAAACACTCATACACATAAATATAAAAACAAATAAATTTTTTAAAATGTTCTAGTAACATGTTAATAGCAATATCTGAAATAGTAGGATTGAAAATGATTTTTCTGTCTTTTGAATTTGATGCATTTTTTTTTACTTTTTAAAAACTTTTCCCACAATGAGCTAACATTAACTTTGAAGTAAGAAAAAATAAAATCAATGCCATTTAGCATATGCACATTTCTCAATAGTCCCTGTAAATGGTGGAAATGGTGCTGCTTTCCCACCCCTTCTCCAGCTCAGAAACATCCCTGCCAATGATTGAGTCAGAGGCTCCTAGGCCTTCAGGATCCTCCAGACTTGCTTATTGCAAGGCCCTGGCATTCATCAGGGAGCTGGCACATGGGTGGGGGAAAGACAAGGTTAGCGTCTCCTTTGTTTCGCTCTGTCATACTAGCCTTTAGGCCAGATCACATGGCAGGAGAATCTATATTCCCCAGGGAAACCATCTCCTGAATTTAAAGTCAGAGCGGAGAAGAGGGCAAAGGTGATAAGAAGCAGAGCTGAAAATTTTAATAGGAAAAGCCTCATGGGGCCTATGGGGAGAATGAGAGAGGGCGAGAGAGGAGGGGTGGGAATGTGTATTTTGAAGGTAGTTTGCAAATCAAACTCATTTTTCCTTCTAGGTATAATAATTATTTATTTCTGAAGAAAAGAAATTCTAGAATATTTTTGATGAGGCCACACCTGTACAAGCAAGCCATTGTTTACTTAAAGGATAATTGCCTTGTTTGGTTGAGGCTAGTGCATGTTGTTTGTCAGCTCTAAGGTGAGATATGATAATGAAGTTGTCCATCCAAAAATATGTATTGAATACTTGGTTCTGTCAGAGGTCTAGCATTTGAATCAGTGAAAAGTGAACCATAGATGCTGACAGCGTACATACAGAAAGCACATATCCAGGACTCTGACCATAAAAATTATAGTGCAAATAAGACTTTCTAATCATTAAGTATATGATAAAACTCAAATAATGAACACGTGTCAAGGTCAAATGATGGTGTAACTGGGCAAAACGGTCTTTTCCAGATCTATGATAAAACATCACAAAGTGTTAAATATGGAGGTCTCCAACTCACCCTCCTCTCCATCATCTTGTCTGTGCCATGTGATGAATGATTTGTGAGACTACAATTCAGGAATCTGTGTAAGGAAAAAGCACAGATGTTCACAGGCCATACATCAGTGCTCCTACTCCGAATTTTCCACAACCTGCTCAGAGCAACCCTGAGCCCCTCAGTCTGCCAGGTTGCTTGGCCCCAGGTATGGATGTGTCCTGATTGTCTGCAGTGAAGCTGAAGAAGCAACAATCAGCTCTATGCTTTTGCAGCTGTGTAGAAGTCTTAGCTCACAAGTGTGCAAGAGCACAGTTTAGAACGATGTCCTGCCTCAGTCACTGCAGACCACCTGCCTCCCCAAGTTTTGGGGGTACCTGACAAGTATTCATTTCTCAACATGCAAACATTGCTGTGTTTTGGGCCAGCTTCCCAAGACAGCTACTGACTGTGATTCTGTAATCTAAGCTGCTTTGTCTTCTTGCTCGATCACTTCAACGTGAGTCCTCCTTGGTCACCAAAGAAAGTGAGTGCTTGGAAAATCAAGTCTACTTTTTGTTATTTGGGCCCAGAAGTGACTTGTGCGACTTTCAGTTTTAATCTGTGAGCAGAGAAGATCACATACTCCAGTCTAACTATCAAAAACGGAAGAAACGTCGCTGAGTCTATGCAACACTTTGGTCCACCATTATCCTTGTTTTCATTCACCTTTCCTTCATTTATTCCAAGAAGAGATTTGAATAGGTTGGTCTAAATGGAAGCAGCATGGAGCAGGGGATTGTCCAAGATGGCCACATCTCATTTATAGTAGACTTGTGCTCATCTGGCATTGCTGGTTTCATCTCCCTAGAGTGATAATAATAAAATAACCTCCATATTTGCAGTTTCCAAGCTGATCTATTCAGCCAACGATGAACCAAAAAAATTATAGGAAGAAAACACATCTTTACTGAACATATAGACATTTGTCTTTGGGTCATTATTCCCTAGCCAACATTTTATGGTGCCTATTTACAGAGCACAACACTGTCTTAGGCATTTGAAATAACCTAGAATTGATTCAGAGGGTACTGCTGGATTTTTTAGGTTATATTCAAATTCCATGCCAATTTATATTATGGACTGGAATAGCCATAAATTCTGGTGTCCAGGTATGTCCTGGAACCATTTGCCACAAAGGCCAAGGGATGACTATGTATACAGCACAGAAAATTTTAAAAAATTTATTTTAGTTTTAATTATGTATGCCTGTGTATGGTTATGTCATGTGATGCAGATACCCACAGAAGCCAGAAGAGGAGAGTGTCCTGGAGCTAAAGTTGCAGGTGATTGGGTTGTGAGCTGCTTGATGTGGGTTCTGGGAACTAACTCAAGTCCTTTAGAAGAGCAGTAAGTATCTTAACACCTGAACCACTCTACAGTCCTAACAACAGAAATCTTAAAACATCAGTTGCAACTCGTGTGTGTGTGTGTGTGTGTGTGTGTGTGTGTGTGTGTGTGTGTGTGTGTGTGTGTGTATGTGTGTGTGTGTGTGTTTATGCAGGTATTTTTATTCATGTGTTCACAACATGTGGATGTAATCTCATGTGCATTCATGTGGTAGAGACCAGAGGTCAACGTTGGGCACCGTCCTCAATTATTTCCACCTCATTTTTTGGGGGGATAGGGTCTCTTGTTGAACCTGGAGCTCATCAATTAGCTAGGCTGGTTGTGAATGAACCCCAGAACAGCCTGTGCATATCTTCCATACAATTGGGCTTTTAATATGCACTCTGGGAACCCAAACCCAGGCATTTTATGAGTTACTTCTTTTTCTTAATATTATTGCATGAAGCCGCAGAGGTTTTGTTGATTTTCCATCTTATATATCCATATGTACAGCCTGCACCATTTCCTGATGATCATAGCCAAGATCAACATCATCAATAAGTGACCATATATAAATGCCACGTCATCTCCTCACTCAACAGTTATAGAATCACTACCATATGCCAGGCTGGAAGCAAGGGACAGGATTCACACCTTCACAACACTTCTTGGTCTATGTGGTGGTTTGAATAGAAATTGCCCCAAAAGGCTCAAGTATTTGAATGCTTTGTCATTTGGGAGTGGTGCTACTTGACTGGGATTAGGAGGTGTGGCTTTGTTGAAGTGGGTGTGGCCTTGATGGAAGAAGTGTGTCACTGGGCTGGCCTTTAGGCTTTCAAATGTTCAAGCCAGGCCCAGTATATATCTCTCTTCCTGCTGTCTACAGATCTGTATGTAGAACTCTCAAGCTGCTTTTCCAACACCATGTCTGCCTGCATGTCACCATGCTTCCTGCCATGTTGATAATGGACAAAATCTCAGAAACTGTAAGCAAGCCCCAGTTGCATGCTTTTCTTTATAAGAGTTACCATGGTCATGATGACTCTTCATAGCAACAGAATACTGACTAAGACAGTCTGGTAGGAAAGTTTGACAAATCGATTATTCTTGAATCTCAAGTCATGTACAGTATGGCTGATGCTCAGAGAGAGGTGGGAAGGTGAAAACTAACCCACATTAGAAAATCACCCAAGAGCACAGTCACACTTTAATTAAATGACAAAGGCCAGGAGAACAAGGAGGGAGGTAAGGAAACTGAAAGTGAATTCTCACTCTTCCTGGAATTGGACACTATTAGGGGTGGAGATGGAGGCAGTGGGAGGGAGGCTGAGCATCTGGGTGGGGCTCTGTCATCACAATCCTTCCGGCATATTCCAAACAAAAACTTCCTCTAAATGGCCCACTTTCAGTGTGACCTGGGATGTGGAATCAAAATCATCTCAGGATCTTGTGGCCACACTTCCTCCCATAATGGGACTACTTTCACACAGCTTGGAACTCAGAACCCTAAATGAGCTCCAAAGGGCTCATTTCCTTCCTCTGAGCCAGAGCCAGCTGGCAAAGTATCTGGCAAAGAAGTGTAACTTGCAGGGGTCACCCAGATACTCCATAGACTCTTCCATCTGTGTCCAGATGGTCCTTGGGATAGTCATGTCCACATGGCCACCACACATCTCATGCCCAGTTCCTACCTGGAGACAGGAGCTCAGAGCCGTCTGCCCACTTCTCACCTCAGACTTGCCACCTGTACATTCTGCTGGGCTTCACAACCCTGAGGCTCCCCAGTCTGCCCAGCCTGGGTTTGTAAGCCTTGGCAAGAATGTGGAATTAAATATGTGGCAGATGCAAGCAGGGTCAAGGGGCGTTCATCCTTTTGCTGATTTGCAGTTTCTCTGACAGCTTTACTCTGCCTGACATCTCTGATGAATTCCTGTTCCATCACACCACAAGGTCCAAGGGGTTCTCTCTAAGCATTTGACCAGCAAGCCACACACATCAGGAGCCTGAGAGCCAGTTTCCCAAAAGAGATAAGGTAAAACGATACCAGTGGTAGGGGGAGACTGGCCACAGGGGAGTTTGCCTCTGGAGGTGACAGACCATGTTAGGAACTACAAATGTCAACCAGTGTCTCTGAGGTTGAAGTTCAGCTTACTAAGGGTCAGAGGGCACAATCATTTTTGCCCATGCCCTGAGGAATGGATGTGTCTGTTACTGATCTAAGGAGCCCAGGCACTACCGTAAAAATGTTATGCCACCTAACAACAATGGCTATGCCCATGAGATGAATTGTTTGAGGAACAGGTCATAGAAGAGTGACTTTTAAATAGCTCATTTCTTTCAGCCTCCTGCTTTTCATCTGGGTGGCCTTCCCAGCTCAAATGCCACCCTCTGTCCCTTAAGGAGGTATAAGTTGAAGCTTTGTGTGTCTGGGAAAGCATACAAACGTTCTGTCCTTGGAGGATGCACCAGTTTTCCATGAAGGGAAGAGGCTGCTATGTGTGTATACAGTAACCCGCATTAAGGAAGAGCAGGGTCTTGACAGTCACTATCTTTAGAAACAATTTCTCAGTGCCTTCCTGAGATGGCAGACAATGGCTATGGCAGGAAACTACGCTCCTATAGTATATTGGTCTTGCATCTGTGTTATACATTTGCGATGCAGAAAACGTCAGGACACCAATGAATTGTTGTTTTTGTATTCTATCAGGCAAGGAACACTTTTCTTGGTCATTGTTAATAAAGATCTTCAGAGATGCACACATTCTATAGCATAGGACTGATGACTCGTAACTCGAATGCAAAGGACTGGATAGATGCAGGTGTTACTAGAGTTTTTAGGGTCAGATTCCAGAGCATGCATGTTATAGAAAGTCATGCTTGGCTACCTGACCTCAATAAGCCGACTAAACAAGTAATAATGATTAGTCAATGTAGCCACGTTGGGGAGAGGAACAAAGAAACCCAGCGACCCATTTCCCTGACCCAGTTCATTTTCAGAGTCCTGTATATGAGGTCTGGGTTTAAACAGAGGGTAAGAGAATGTACAGCTGAGCACTCCTGGTCAAGATGCGTTCTGCACAGCATCACTGTTTCAGCCCCAATCTCTCCTGCAAGATGCTCCAACAAGTCCTATGTCTCTTTCCATGAGACGAGCTTTCCCTCTGGCTGTGACCAGGCCTGAGCCTTTTCCTTCTGTTATCAGGAGATTCCTGGGGAAATTTCAATATCTCGGGCTCTATTGTTTCAATAACATAATTAACCAAAAGAAGAGTCCTGAGTATCCCTTTAAAACATGTATGAGAATTACGTTCCTATCATGACAGTTACGTGAGTACATCAAGGACCTTGAGATTAGGTGATATTCTTATTAGCCTAGTGGGCCCTCCATAAGTGTCTGTCTTATTTATTTACTTCACATTGCTGGGAATTGAACCTTGCTGCTGACATGTTAGGAAATCACTATGCCATTGAGCCAGGCCCTCCATCCATTAAAGTGTCTTTAGAAGAAAGAAAAAGAGAGGGAGTCATTGACTATAGAAAAAGAGAGAACAATGTGATAGTGAAAAGAAATTGATGCAGCCACAAGCCAAAGAATGTGGCAACCCAAGAAGTACCTGATGAGGCATGGTAGTGCTTTTCCCTATAACCTTTGAGATGGACCAATACCGCTGACACCTTGGCTATATTTGTTTATATTTTATATTTATTAATACTGTTTGGACAATAAAAATATAAGCTCAGCTATCAAGGTTGACATGGAACTGGGTTCTGGCAACTCTCTGACCTCAGCCTTTTAGTGCTAGGATGACAGGGACAGGACTCTGAGTCCAGCCGACACTTAGACTTGGATGTAGCCCTGGCCACCCTAGAATTCATATAGTTCTTCTGCCTCTGCCTTCCAAATCTAGAATTGCAGGAAGGCATATCTACTGCATCAGGCTATGCTTTCTGTTGTAAGCCACTATATTGAAGTCATTTATTACAACAGCTTTAGGGAATGGACACACTATTTTGCACCTTCAGCCTGTGCTAGAGATGAAGCCTGAGCTATGTAGGCACAGCCTTCTTGTTTTTAAAGGGATCCCAGGTTTCTTAAAATGGAAATAGATGCAAGGGATTCATCATATTTACCCTGCTATAACAGTGAGTATGGTCTATGTGCTTTACTGAGAGACAAGCTTTTAAAGGATGCAAGATGGCAAAGGGGCCTCCTGAAGTTTGGGCATTCTCCTTGCAGGAAAGGAAAGAGCCCCAGCAGAGCCACTCCTGGGGCTCTCAGCCAATCTGGATGGACTGAGCCAGGAGTCCCCGGGGCCTACTCCAATGAACTTGCTGAGAGTAATTCAGGAGCCTCTGGGGATCAGTGCTGGGAGTGTCACCTTCCCCATACTGTCATCCTAAGTCTGAACAGGATGTCCCTTTTGCACACACTTCCCTTAGACTCCTACTGTTGGTGACATTCTTCAATTCAGAGCTGCCCCAGGAGTTCACTTATCTCTCAGTGTGTCCTTGTAAACATTCCTGGAGTGGGACACACAGAGTACTTTGCCATGGGCCCCACAAACCCCAGGGATCTTCTTGGAACTTCACTCTTGGACTGGACACATTGTTTTTGAGTTACATGGGAATAGGAGAATTTCCTAAGTTATCAGAAAAAGCGGAGGGTCGGAGGAAGAAGGAAGCACAGACAGGGAGCTTTGCAAAAGCAGCCTCTTTAGATCCTTACAATGCCTACCAAGGGAGAGTGACTGTGGCCAAAAATGAGCCAAGCACCAGGAGACTTGGATTCCTCGCTCTAGGTTGCCCGTTTCAGCAGAGCTGGGCTCTTGACCCAGGCAGGATTGATGCCAAGGTTCTTGTTTCTCAAGATACAATCCAAAGGCAGCAGAGGCTCCTGAACAAAATGTTCTGGGCATTCCAGTCTCACCAAAGAGGAGAAACCCGTGCAGGAGACGGTTCCCAAGTGGCCGGCAGAATTAGGCCCTGTTTTGAGGGCAGGGATTTTTAGATTAAGTTCTCAATTCATTCTGCAACACAGAAAAAGAAAAACATCTTGGCTCATGGATCTGTGGCCTCTTGCTGGGGTGCCCCGGTGGCATTCACGTGGCATTGCCCCTTTCATGGCACTTTCCCAGAGACATGCCATCTCCAGCAGTTTCTGGTCACTCCTGTTCCTAAACTTTTTCCTGAATCCAGTGGCTGCCCAGCTCCTCCCCCTCCCCTGGTCCAAGAATGTATCAAAACTTGGTCTGCAGTGGCTGGGAGAAGGAAGAAGGCCCAGAAAGCCTGAGTTGAGTTTATGAAAGTTTTCCACTAAAGTCAGCAACAGCTTAAATTCAAACCAGGCCTGAGCCGCTCCATCTCCATATGAGTTGTTCATCAAAGGACCAAAGAGAGGAAATCTGAGCCCAGAGCAGAGCCTGCTTAGAAGCTTCCAAGTGATTCCTTTTGGTAAGGAAACTATTTCCTATGTCTGCACACGCTCAGGGAAACTGCCTGCTTGGCTCTCAGTTCAGGTTGTTGCTCTTTTAGCCAGTTTTTTTTTTTTTTAAGTCATTAAGTATGGAAGTGTCTGCTGTTCCCTACTCATGCATGCCTGCACACACGCACAGACACACATGTTCAGTGTATGCATCTGTGCTGGGACTTTGTAAAGAGCAAATGTTGCATCTGGGCTGGTTGAACTGGGTTTAGTATAACAATCTAGGGGCAGGGGTTAGGAGGTGTGCTTTCTCCACAGTGCTTCTCTAAGAGCCATAAATCCCTTTTCCAGCTTCACGTCCAAATGATGAGTGAATGAATGAAGCCAGCCTGGTGAGCTGCCAGCATAGTGGCTATTCAACCAGTGTTTGCCTATGGACATGGAAATCAAAAGCAGGCAAGCTGTGTGCCATGGTGATCTTGACAACTCAGGACAAAGGCTGTGACATATCTGCTCAGGAAGGTTGCTGTCTGGACAGGGGTGCAGAGACAAATAGCAAGGAGAAGCCACCACCTCAAGTCACACCATGGAAGCTGCTCCCTATCCACCCCAGCCTCTTCCAGCACTTTCTTTAGACCAGCGGTTCTCATCCTTGTTTGAAGTACTTGCCACCTACTTCTTAGCTCTCCTCTGTGCCTGTTCTGAAGAAACTCACCGCTGTGCTGGCCAGACAACGAGGGCATTTTCTAAGCATGCCTCAACATCACTTTCTCCTCCCACCTGTCTCTCCCCATTTTCCCCCTGTTTGAATCTGTGTTTTCTTTCTTTCTTTTGCAGTCAAATCAGAGTTTTAGAAATTAAAACTGGGAGGAACTCATAACTCAGCCCCTTCTGTGAGTGATCCTTATAGTTGGTTTTCCGTCTCCAGCCAGATTTCCTTCAATGCAGCTTTCTCTAATGGTAGGGTTCTCATTAGGTGGAGCGTCCAGACACCCCCCCCCGCCCCCAAACTACTCTCTGGAGTATTTCAGAACACTGACCTCCAGTCATGCTTTTCTTTGTTCTGCCCTCAAGAACCCCAGCTGGGAAGGTAGATTTGGGTTCCTGGGCCCACTGCACCCTCTGCAGGACACTAAGTTGATGTCCCCAGAGGGCAATGACTATTTTTAAGTGACTTCCTTTTGGAGCAATGGAAGACTGCTTCTGGATAATCTATCTGTGAAACAAAAGTATACAGCATTCACTTCGGCAGCCTTTTACAAACATGGAGAAAATGCTACAAAAAGGTCACACTTTTATCTGGTTTTCTTTGCATTAATTAGTGGAAAATAAGTCATGTGGGCATTTATCCTTTCTCTTTCTCAGCAAGACGATCCTGTCTGTTGATGAATGTTGCCATCTCTTTCCTAATGGTGTGGAGTGGGCATTTTCTAATCCAAGTGTATCTCTAGAGAAACCACCCCAGACTCTGCCCCCTGTGGGCATGGTAGAATGTCCTGGCTGATGGCCTGTGCACAGACTTCACCAAACCGCCAGTGGGCTCTGGTTCCAAGTCTTTCTCCATGAAACTTGAGACTCAGGAAACTAGGGTTTTAGAACCAAGAGAACCACCCCAAAAGATTAAGTAAGAAAGGAGTATAGGGCTCTTTCTAAAGCCCAACACGAGCACCGAGATCTCTAAAATCAGAGAGTATAAATCACATAGCACAATGAACTGTCTTTTAACCCTAGTGAGGAAGAAACATTGGGTTTCTAAATTTGCAATTTTCTTCCTTCACACACTAAGGGAAAAATACACCCATCACTGAAAATATGTCTGGTGTTTGCTTTATTTCTGACTCACCACGGATGTCTACCCAGGAAGCATGGCCTCTCTTTCGTTGGATGTTCAGGAGTGATTTCCCCAAATCTCATAGACTTGGAGAGTCCAGCAGGGAGTCACCCCTCTGAGGAGGACTGTCGTTCCAGGCCATGCTCTCCTGTGTGCCTCCTGCCTCCACTTGGTGAATTGACTTGGCTTGTTTTTCTCATTTCGAAAACACCGCTTTCTCCACTGCTAGACCCTGACACACCCGCATGGGAGATTTTTTTTTACTTTTTTGCTTTTAAATATCCTGCTTCACCAACTGTTCTTTTCCCCCTAGCAATAATTTCCATCTTCAAACTCATTTTGGACATCAGTGTGATTCCCAGTAAGGGGTCCCCAAACACCTAGAGGTCCTGAAGGTAGTAACGGGAGTCTACATAGTTTACATATTTCATAAAACCTAATGGAAATCACAAATATACCCAGGCTAAGTTGGCAGAAGAAACTGGGAGCATGTCTCTGATTTGATTAGAAACATAGCAAGGCTGTGTGCTAACCCTGGATAATTGTGTGTCTGGGAAAGGTGGCATTGTCACACTGTAGAGCTCAGAACTGTTCATAGAATATGTCAGATAGCTTGCTATTAACTGGGATTGCAGGTGGAAGGGTGGAAGCATCTAAAAGGGATTTGGAGGCTGAGGCAGTCAAGAATCATTGTTCTGCAGCAAGTCACAAATGACCCCCAGCCCTCCTGGGCCAGAATGCTTGCTTCTTACATCTTTCCAGAAGGAAGGGGCACTAGAGCAGGATTGCAGTGCCCCTGGGGATCTCATAGGGCACCCTGTCTGACTTTTCATTGCTTTTCTCTTTCCACAGAACAGGAAGTAGATGGAGTTTCCAGGGAACTGAAAAATTCTCATCAGCACCTTGTTTTTATGATCTAGGAAATGAAAGGACATGACCTCCTTTGTTCCTTCACGCCACTCTTAGGAGAGGAAGAATAAGCTAAATATTTTCAGTGCTCAAATCCTTGGAGTATTAGTCTCTGTAAAAACAGCTTGTTATTTCCTATTAGTCTAAGAAAAAAGCAAGACTCCAAAGACACCAATACATACATATATATACACACATGCATATAAAGACATACATACATACACATATGTGTATACATACACACATATGGAAGGAAGTACTGTCTAAATAGGATCATATGTATCTATACACATAGCCAGATAAGTAGAAGCATATGTATGCCCATACATATTTATTACATACACTTAATATGTATGCTTGAACATATATGCACAGACTCCTTTTTGTCTATTTTGTTTGGTTCTGATTTATCACTAATTAGTGTTTTATCAGGAAGTGAATTGTATGTGAATCACACAGATACTCCTGAAATTGCAGATCAGATTTTACCACTGGGTGTTTCCAAAATCACTGCAGAGCACAATGCCATCTCCATATTCATATCTCAGATCTGTCAGGACACCCGGATAGTTCATCTGATCACATGGATTTCCATTCTAGGCCTTGAGAGACAGAAATCCAGCCATCATAGGGAGCTGGGGCAATTACAGCAAGTCAGCTCCCCAGTCTCAGTGGATGTCTTCTGGGTTACCACAGGGGACACAGGCTGGTATGAGGTTTAATCAGGCACTAACAGCACCTTGCTGGGAACTTCATGGTTGATAAAGGCAGCAGCATCAGACCCAGTAGCTCCTACTTTTTAAAGAGAAAGCAGCCTCTTTTGAAATGTAAAAAAGGCGGGCTTTGTTGCAAGGTGCGGTGGGCTGAGAATCTGAGAGGAGTTGTGGAGTCTTTTCATGGTTTGCAGCATTCTTCCCGGGGTTTGATAGTAATGGGAAAGACACCCTCAAGGCTACATTTTTTAAATGAATCCAGGGCCTGCTTGCCCTGTGGGCCCCATTGCTGGGCTGGCCCTTATGTGGGGTTTCGCAATGACACTTATCTTGTCAAGCTGCTTCATCCATGATTTTGGTCACAACAACCAGGTTCTTGTACCATTGATTATCTGGATCCATGAACCAGAGAGAGAGAGAGAGAGAGAGAGAGAGAGAGAGAGAGACAGAGACAGAGACAGAGACACAGAGAGAGGGAGGGGGGAGACAGAGACAGACAGAGACAGACAGAGACACACACACAGAGACACATACAGAGAGACAGAGACAGACAGACAGACAGACAGACAGACAGACAGACAGACAGACAGACAGACAGACAGATTTATGGTTACTGGGATTCTTCTAAGTGTAGCTGCTCTCATCTCTATGGAAGTGATTTTGAAGTTTCTGATCTTGAATTTGTTTCATTTGGACTAATCCTTCAGGGAGGTTTTAATCTAATGGGGCTAGGGAGTACTGAGTCCTATTAAATAAAAGCTTTAGGATAGTAATGCCACAGCACACTCCAACTCTTAAAAGACATGGGATCAAAAGTTCAAAGCCAGCCTAAGCTACATAGTGAGACCCTGTCTCAAAAACCAAAACCAAACGATCTTTAATTTTTCTATTTATTTACAGATTGATTGTGTAGTTTTCCATTAAAACCAAGACATGAAAGGAGGCCAGACATAGAATCTCATCACCTGTGAGGTAAGAATGGAGGATCAAGAGATCAAGATCATCCTTAGCATTTAGTGAGTGAGAGGCCAGCCTGGGACACATGGGTCTTAGAAAGACAAAAGAGTGTGGGAGTTTGAATGTACATGGCCCCCATAAGCTCATTGGGAGTGGCACCATTAGGAGGTGTGGTTTTGTTAGAGTAGAAATGGCCTCACTGGAGGAAGTGTGTCACTTCCTGTGGGGGGGCAGGCTTTGAGGTCTCCTATGCTCAAGCTATGCCCAGTGTCTCAGTTCACTTCCTGTTGTAGGTCAAGACATAAGACTCTCAGCTCCTTCTCTAGCACCATGTCTGCCTGCATGCCACCATGTCTCACCATAATGATAATAGACTATACCTCTGAAAATCTAAGCCATCCCAATTAAATGTTTTTTCCCTTATAAGAGTTTCTGTGATTATGCTGTCTCTTCGCAACAATAGAAACCCTAACTAAGACCCTAACTAAGAAAGAAGATATCAAAACCACTCAGACAAGAGACAAAACCCAGAATTATTCTAGGCAAAAAGCAGGGGTAGTTTTGTGGCTCTATAGCAGAATCCTAGTTTCCTAACCAACGACCCCCATCCTAACATCAGTGGTGGTTGTGTGTGTGTGTGTGTGTGTGTGTGTGTGTGTGTGTGTGTGTGTGTGTGTGTGTGTGTTGGATAATCACATGTGTTAGGTAGTCACATGTGTGTATTGCATGATCACAGGCTAAGATTGCTAACTTAACAAATAGCATAGGAGTCCAGGGAAGCATAGGTGAAAGATGAACAATGCAAAATCAGAGAGGAAAAAGGCATTTCTTTTACAACTGGCTATGACTAGAATTCCAAAACCCACAGGGAACCCTCTTCTTTCATTTGCCTCTTTTCTCTTCCTCCCTCTATCCCTTTTCCAGCATTGGAACATTTGGCACTTCTCATTGGCCACAGAAATTGGGTGTTACAAGTATGGGTCTCATTTGTCCCTGACATCTGTCACTTATCATCAGCTAACATTAAAAACAAATTGAAAATGCAAGGGATACAGTTCAGTTGTTACAGCGGTTTCCACCTAGCTCACTTCTAGGTTTGATCTTATCACCAAGTAAACCTGCTGTGGTTGTCCCTGCCTGAAATCCTAGCGTTCTGGAGGTGAAGGCAGGAGTATCAGTCAGTTTCAGGTCATCCCCTGCAACATGCCTGCAATACAGGAGACCCTGTCAAATAAATAAAAAAGAAAAGACAGAGGAGGAGAAGAAGGGAAGGAGGGAAAGAAGGAGACAGGGAGGGAGGGAGACAGGGAGAGGAAGGAAGAAAGTATGGAAAGAAAGTCATATATTTAACTCTTTCTAGCTTCCAGAGAGGCCCTTCGCTCCTGGCTTTCTCATGAAACTCTTGACAATGGCTGGACCACATGCTCATGGTTCCAACCCTCTAGTGCAAAGTTCAAGTTCAGCTGTCAGACATCCTGAAGTCTAGGAGGTGTCTTCTGGGGACACTGGAACTCAGGAAGTGGTAAGGGAGAGGGGTCACATAGGTCAGCTGCTACCAATTGTATGGCCTCTTTCTTTAGTAGCAATTGCCTGGAGCAGTATCCCAGAGACAACCAATGTCCCTTCTCCAAAGCATTTAGATGCTGTCACAGAGTTGCAATGCACCTTCTCCAAAGCAGATAGATGCTGTCACAGGGTCGCATTTTCTTCTCTTACATTTTAATTCCATTGAGTTATTGTATTCCACTTCAAAGAGGACAGAGAAGATGGGGAAGGAGCACACGAAGCTGTTAGGGAAACATTCCTGGGGTAAAGTTATACAGGGTGACAGTTATTTTGAGACGAACGGGTGAGAGGGCAGGCGACCAGAGAGATGATCAAGATAATGAAATGTTGGTGCCCAAAAGGTCCAGAAATACAGTCAAATGTCAAAGTCCATTGAAGGAGAGATTTCCCTTTTTACCCCCTCACAAGATTTATTTTTTTAAGGCCGGCTTTTTAAAAATCACATCAAAACTTTGTGTCCTTTTTCTCAATCTCTCTCCAGCCTGAGAAATGACAGTTTTTAAGCCCTCATTGACACATCCACAAAGCCCCAAAGACAAAGGGGTTAATTGAAAAGGCCACAGACCTTCCCCTTGTGGTCGAACTGGAGGTGGTGGAAGTCTTCGCGCTCATGTGTGCACAGACATTCCTTCCTTCCGGGGCCTTTCTTTCCAGAAGGTTTTGGCAGTGACTGCACTGCATCTTAACTGCCAAGCTATTTTTTCCTTCCTAGCTTTCATTTGTGTTTTTCCTCACCTTTCTGAGACCCCTTACCTCTCTCCTCTTAAATCTATACTCACCACAGAGCAGACATAATCCCAGATTTTCAGTAAATCAACACTATATGCTCCCCACTGACTGAGAGAATTTGATACTGACAGACTGTTATACCTGAAAGAAAAATACTGCTATGCTTCTTCTCGCTCTTCGCCTGCAAAAGAGGGGGGCATCCATTATAAATTAGGAAACATGGAGTCTGCTCTTACTATTCCAGGAAAGTAGATGCATATTTACTATCTTACTCTTGCCTGTGTCTTTGACCCAACAAAGTCCAGTCCCTGGAGTATTTCCAAGTGTAACAAGCCCCCTTCAGTGTGAGGGTCCTGGGGTTTGTGCAGATTACAGAAACACTGAAGTTTTCTGTCTGAGGAAATGCATGGCCTCCATAAGCAGCAGAGGCTGGACATGGAGACTCGGACTGCTATGCCTTGCCAGCTCTGGGTTCCATTTCAGGGAGGCACATTCTAGTTGTGGTATAAGAGGGTAATTTTCTTTGGTGATTTGTTTCTGTGTCAGTGAATAGGCTTGGCAGTAGGATTGGGTGGAATTACTAAGAACAGAACTGGGTGAGGTTGCTCACTCTGCCAGGTCACCAGCTTGTGCTTACATTTAAAACTAAGGCAATGGGGTCTTCCCCTGGGATATCACAGGCTACACAGTGGAGGAGATTCCATGGTTCATGCTGGAGACTGGTGAGCTGCTGGGTGAGCAGGCTGATGGGCAGAAAATAAGTTGGGGTGTAGTAACTGGAAGGCACAGTTTTATAAGGATTCAAACCATCTCTCAGACCATTGAGCATGGGGGACTGAGTTACTGCTTGGCAGACCTTGCATAGAAATTACCACCAAGAGACTGGGAGCTAGTCAAAAGAGGGAGCTATGTGGTTTTGTTGGTGGTGGTGTTTTTGGAACAAAGGCTACTTTTGTTGCATACCCTAGAGGTGTATGTAGGAAGGAAAGAGGCTTTGCGTCCATGGTAATTCTTGGAAAAAGACACAGACCTGTGCTCCCCTCATAAGAGCATAAACCATGTTTACTTACTGTAGGTTGTAACAGTACTAAGCCTAGCCACTCCTGTGTGTATCTGGTCAACGCTCTTACTCCTCTTTTCAGAACACCCATAACCATCTCACAGAACTGCTTCAAGAAGGATGGAGGAGCAGAAGAGACAGCATAACCCTCTTCCTTTATTCCATAACGGTGGATATGGTACCAGGAATTGTTCTAAATTCTGGGCTTTACAATGGTCCTGCATAGACTACTGGTACCCTAATGAATGTGGGACTATAGTCTGCTTTCTGTTCCCACACTTTGGTCAGCAGTGTTCCACAGGACTCCAGTCTGACAGACTAATTCTCAGTGAACTGGAACGATTCTAGACCATGCAAGTGAGATGCATGTGTACCTGACCCTGCCCAGCCACACTTACACCATTCATCATGTAGAAGACAGCCAGCCTGTGCTATGAGGCACAATGGCATCATTCCATTTAGGGATGTGGGCCTCTCCTTACATCCTAGATGTGGACCTCTCCTTACATCCTATAGTCACCCTTCTGCCTTGCTCTGTCAATCCCAGTTGTGTGGCTGCCCCTGCTTGTGAATCCGGAGGTAAAATTACTCACTTTCACATTCCCTTGTTTCCTAACATGTACCAAATCAGGGTGATTCATGTCTTCATCTCCCACTTTATCTCCCCTTGGGGAGAGCCCAGCCTCTCAGCAACACATAATATAGTGCCTAGGTCCTGAGGGCATTCAAGACTACTTAAATTATTGCATAGCAGAATTCTGTTCCTCATCCTATCTCCTCACAAGCCCTGTTTACACACACACACACACACACACACACACACACACACACACACACACACACTCACACACACACTTACACACTCCCCCATAGGCCAATGTTTTTGGTTTCTGTTTTGTTTTCTGAGGGCAGAGGCTGATGAAAGAAAACCATCACCCCATCCTTTGTGAAGCTGAAAATCCCACAACTTCTCTTCTGGTGCCCAGAAATACCACTGAGTGTCAGCAGGCATCTGTCTCCTCCACTCATTTTCTGCGGACCCTCTCTGTGTTTTTCGTAATTGATTAGGGGCCCTGCAGAGGGCCCACACCCCCTGTGGTCTCTTTCATTTGTGATGACCACACCTCCTTCACGACCCACTGAGATGTCAAAAGCTGCTATTCCGCGGTTGCTGATCCATTTGAAGTAGGTCTGGGCTGGACAGACTCCCCACCCCCACCTCCCTTCTTTCTACTGCCAGGGTCTTCCTGAGACTCTCCAAGGTCTCCCCTGAAGCCTGGCAAGCATCTTGCTAGGAAATAGGAAGTATTTGTCACTCAGGATATACAGGGTATATCCGCCTACTTCTGCTGCTGTGCTGCTTAGGGGCATGTGTTCTCTTCATGCTCTAGGTTGAAGTTTGTCTTTTCAGTGTGGTCCCACCCCTCTCCCCACTTACATTGCTTCCTGACCACAGGTTGTATCCAACAGCCATAATACCAGACCTGCCAAAGTCTGGGGGAAAGGGAGCTCTGAGATCTTGAGAGAGCCAGCTTAATTTAGAAACCTCCACAGTGGACATCTCGGTCTCACGTAGGGGTTTGAAGCAGGCTCCATGTTCATCTAAGGTGCCAGTCTTACACCACAAAAGAAATACCAGTTAATTTTTTAGAATGTGTGGTGGCAGAAATGACTGCCTTAAAAGTTGTTAAGATCTAATGTTGATTGACACTGGTAAAACTTCCTGGATTGACAGTTTATTGTTGTTGTGCAGGTGTCACATGACCACTGATGGAAACTCAGAAACTCAGTAAGAGTAGCTCTAGACCTTGCTGTACTATCAAAGCATTGCAACCTCTTATGAGACTACCATTACTTTAAAATCACACGTTATTACATTGCCATCTAAGAAAACACTTAGCTCTCTGAAGCCTCTTAAAGTTGGGTGGAGGGCGTCCCATATGGGTTCTAGCAACCTGGGGATACACTATGGTTCCCTTGTGTGTGCTTTCCTCAGTAAGCCTACTAAGGTGGCCAGCACTAAGGATGCACACGCTAGTGTGCTTTCACACATGCACAAGAAGAGCACAGGGTGAGTAAGTGATTGGATGGCAATCACTGAAGAAACTCCAACATCAGCTCTACAGCAGGGAGACATGATTGCCTCTTCCTGTATCAAATGGCTTATGGTTTGGGATGGAATGTCAAATGTGGACTTCTTAGGCTCAAGTTGGTACATCTGATTATAAACACTGGGCTTTAACCATAAACCAACCATAGTTACAGTAATTCTGACAGTGTCTTCCAGTGTTGAAGCTCCAAGAGTTTGCTTCCATATCTGGATCCCATTCCAAAGGTCAGGTGAAAAGATGCGGGGACAGAGGCTGTCACCAGTGCACACAAAGCTTCGTGGAGCCTTCTGAGAACTAAAACAGACTCACGAGGCCCAGTCAAAATAAATCATCAAGAACTGTCATACTTTCTACACCCCCAAATTCCTTCCAGATAGTAGACAGCTCTGGCAGCTGAACAGGCTCCTCATGAAGTCTTCGCTGACTGAGAACTTCTGCTCATCTTTGACAGTGTGAAGGGGGACGAGGCACAGAAAGTTGGTGAATGCAACCATTTCCGCTGTGCTCAAGATTGTCTGTCATATGGGGCTGTGACCCCACACAGTCTCATCAGGAGATTCAGGATCTAGCAAACAGAATACCAGTTGAGCCTGTCTGTATGGATCCAGAGAGCTTATAAAACAGAACAAAAACAGGAAATCACAAAGCCAGATTGGGCATGGAAAGCAGTTGGTAGACTGCTTTCTTAGCATGTGAGAAGCCCTGGGCTAGATCCCCAAGGCTGACTATGTGAGCTTGATCGCTGGGACAAACATGGTGAAGAAAATCTTGACTCTTACAAGTTATCCTCTAAGCTCAACACATATGCACAAGTACACACACACACACACACACACACACACACACACACACACACACACACACACACACACGAGATGTAAAAATAAAAAGAGCTACTGTAAGAGAGAAATGAGCTCCTACCTCAACAGGGCTTTCCATCCAAGGGCCCAGGGCACAGCCAATAGAAAAATGCATCTTATTTAATTGAGATGATGTGGTAAAAATGGAAGTTTGGGTTATAGACAAATTAAAGAGAGACGGTATGTTTTGAACCTTCCCAAGTCTGAAATTCAGTTCAGTGGAGACTCCTAAAGAAGGTGAGGGAGCCAGGCAGAGGCCAAGTGCAGAAGACACCTGCCCAAATGATCCCTTGATGCTTCCATCACCGTCTACCCACTGGGAGTCTGGACAATAACCCAGCATCCAATAGATTTTGCACTTGTGACATGGCTTGTGTGAAGTTAACCCTCTTTTCTAAGTACAGGTAAGAGTAAGGTAATAAAATGGACCAGATTCCTGGGTGCTCCCCAGGGATTACAATTCACTCTCAGTAGGCCAGTGAGTGGAAATCCCACATACAAGTCAACATTTGGTCCAAAAGACCTTCCAAATCCTGACACAACAAAAGCATCCAGTTTCCTCTGGAGAAGACTTCTATGTCCCATGGAATTTTAATTCACTGTATCATGAAAACAATGGGAAGTATGTCAGACTCTAATTTGTAAGGGATCCATAGTTCCTGAGCTCCTACTATGTGCCTGTGTGCTAGGGATAGTGCTGGAATATTTTTGCAAGTTCTCCCTGCAGAAATTTTCGGGAGTGCTATCTTGTCTAATTATAACAATTTTCAGAATTTCTTAATATAGTAACTCCAACACTGTGCAATAACCTCAGTTGGAATTGTTGCCTCTGGATCTGTGGCTTTCTATTTTTCCCCATATGCAGCTTTAAGAAGGAAGTGACTGGGAAAGTTGTGTTGGGTTCATGTAAATAAGACACAAGGTTTTCATGCCCTTCGCTTTCACTGGGGACTCATTTCCCTAATACAGTCTCGTTGTAAAACAATCCACTCCCGAGGAGGTCAACAGTGAAAAGTTTGTCTTCTCAAATTAGTAATCAAAGAGTGAAAATAATTAATAGAGAAAACAGCACAGTTCCACACTGCGTGCCCATGTAGATGTCTATAGAACAATAAATCAGTGGGGGAAAGAAACAATATAGGCATTTACAATTAGGCCTCATGCATAATGCCCTGGAAGGAGAATTTGTGTTAAAAAAGACAACATCTGCTGCAAGTTGGTTTATAAATAATACAGCCAGATATTCAGGTAATGACATGACAGACGGTCTCTTGTGTCCTTGTCCTTTTGTGTCCAGGTCTGAATGTGTTTACATACTGCAGCTCCTGACATACAAGCCTGGCCTGTTTGTGCTGGGGCCAGGGGCACCTCTCTTCTCCAGGTAAATGATTCTCTGCCCAAACCATAGCACACCCACGACCCAGATATCCAGAGAAATGTGTTCCATTTGTTTTTAATTGATCCCTTACTGTGAGAAGGTAAGTGCCTGAAAGAAGTGTGATCAGACTCCCACCCGTTGAGGACTTTCAAGCATGAACCAGTTCCATTGCTGTTGACAATCCTGCTTGACATGGAGACTGAGGCTTAAGGTCAAGGGCATGGAGGCTAATTCCAAACAAAGACAGATGAGTCAGGGCGTGGGCTCCACCGGATCTAAAAGGGTCTGCTCAAAGGTTGGAATTTACCAGGCATTCAAAAAAAAAAAAAAAAAAAAGTCCTGTAATTGTGAAATTGATGAAGTTATCACACACCCGACATTGGTTGGGGTCCTTTGCTCTTATTATTCGGCTCCTCGCCACCCGGCTGACAGCAGGCTGAGTGATGGCCTTCAGACGGGTGATTCTTCTTCCCCATGAAGGAACTAATAAATACTGCCTGTCTCAGCGATAAATTGTGCATGAAATAGTCCACTCTGGTAATCTATGGTTATGGTAAGGAAAATGGCGTTGTGAAGAAATACAGCTGATCTGCAAGTGAGGCACAATGAATAGAGTGTGTCCTGACATCCGGTTTGTTTGCTTGCTATCTTTTGTTTCTGTTTGGAGTAGGTTTCAGAAGAAAGAACCACAGCAAAATAAAGCAGGTTGGAGAGGAGGGAGGAAGACTGACTTCTGGGGTAGATAAGATAATTCCCAGAGATTCATTTCAACCTCTGATATCTCCTGTGTCTGTAATCCTTTACGGGGAGGTCCCATTTTTAATGATTGCTAAGAAACTCCATTCCACAGCACCCAGAATTCTCAAATGAAAATGAGCCAATCAATTTTTGTTCCTTAAAAAAAAAGAACATTGTATGTTGTACATGTTTTTCAAGAGAATGTACTAAATTAAAGGCTTGAAAGACTGGAGATTTTTAAGTAAGAAATCTCAAGTCCCAGGTATAAAATGTAAAGCTTGTTGCTTTTTCAAAATAAGAATTAGAAATAAACAATGAATTTCTAAAAGAAGAGTTGAAGGACTTGACTGACAAATTTTTGTTCTCTTGCATGGGTGCTTTAGAACCCAGGATTCTCCTAAAAATGGCTACACTGCCTTTTGGCAATAAACACATACTTCTAGGGTCTTCAAGACAATTACCAATATATAAATGTCTCCTGGCTTGTGGGCCAAATAGATGTGTTCTTTTCTGTATCCATACAGTGATTCTACATGTGGTAGAATCCTCTTTATAAACCAAAATGCTTCCTGTCCTTTCAATGGTTTCTACTGAAATGGGCCTCGGGATTAGCCCTTGACAACTCAACAAAAATTAACTCCATGTGTTGACACTCCTAGGATGAGCTCAGGGTAAAGACTGTTTCAAATAATCAAAGAAAATTATGTCATCATTGAATGGGCATTGGTGAGCACATGTTGGTATGTAGGCCAAGAATGGCTCAGCTTTCTAGTTTTGAACTAGAAAGAATCTGAGGGGTCATTCAGCTGCCGTTCAATAATTTAGACACCAATTGTATTGGGGCCATTCTTTATGTCAGCACATACTGTTCTCTGAAACACACTGGTCATTTCATCCCCCACAAAGTCTTATGAATTTGGAGTGATTTTTGTTACTTTAGGGAAGGTGACTGAGACCTGAAAGTATTAATTTATTGTCTGAAGTTCTTAGAACCAAAATATGATAGAACTGGTATTAAAAATAAAAACATATGCTGGCAAGGGTGGGGCCTGGGGCTCTAGACTCTGCTGGTGGAAGTGTAGATTAGTTCAGCCACTATGAAATCAGGTTGGAGGCTGCTCATACAACTTAAAATGGAGCAACCATAAGAATCAGCTTTCCCATGCCTGGGCATGTGCCCAAAGGATTCAAAGTCAGAGATACCTGAACATCCATGGATACTGCCATACATTAGCTAGTTACAGAATCGGCCTAGATACTTATCCAGAGAAGACTGATAAAGAAATGGTGTGTGTGTGTACGTGCATGTGTGCATCTGTGAATATGCTTATGTGTGAATGTGTGTATATGCACGTGTGTATGTGTGTATATGTGTATGTATTCTCATATGTGTGAATTTGTGTGTATGTGTGTGCGCACATGTATATGTGTATGGTTATATATATATGTGTGTATGTATATGTGCATGTATGTGTGTGCATATGTGTGTATGCATATGTGCGTGTATGTGTGTGCATATGTGTGTATGTATGTGCATGTATATGTTTTATTCGAATAGAGATAAAACTGACGATCATCATAAGGCAAACTCAGAAAGGCAGCTATCACAGTTTCTCTTGTATGAGGAATCTTTATGTATGTATGATGTCACAATAGAAAAGAGAGGTCCAACACAAGTGAGGGGTACTCAGAAGAATAAAGTGGTGGAGAATATGTAAATATGTAAGAGTACACTGTATCCAGTGTATCATGTGAAAATTCCATGATGAAACTCATTACATTGTATAAATAATATATGCCAATAACGTAAATAAATGAGTAATTAAATAAATCCTGGCCTTCTGGCCCCAAAGGAAGACTCTATCTACTACATGACTAGTTAGTAGGGGGAAAAAAAAAAGAAACAAACAAAGTCTCAAGGAAATATGTTTGCCACTGGTACACTAATATTCATGATAAAATACTTGGGAGAAAGAAAAGTAAATAAATAGATAAATAAATGAATAAATCCAGACATCATTAGCTTCCGCTACTGTAATGTAATAACAAAACTCCCAGTCAGGGGAAACCACAGGACCATCAGGTGTCTGGAGATCAGTCTAGAGTCCCTGCCTCCAGACTGGGCTCAGGTAAAATGAGCCTGAGCTTTGTCTGTGGCCCAAGTCTGTTCTGTGTGTGTCTCATCTTTTTGGACCAGTGGACCAGTGAAGACATTTTCTTATCAAGGCGGTGACAGAAGCACAAGAGGATAAGATTAACCACAGAAAGACATTTTCCGTCCCTGGTCCTGTCACATCTGATAGCATTCTATTGACTGAAGAGGAAGAAGAACACCCTTGGGCTCTTAGCTAGGAACTGATCCCTGTAACAAAGGAGAGATTAAGACAGGGAAAAACAAACAGAACTTTATTAGCAGCTATAATCCACATATACATGAGTGACACTCAGGGATGGGTAGTTCTCATCAAGGTGGCTTTGAATTCCACACTCTTCAACAAACTACAATAAATGTTGGTACTGTAAAAAGACGAAGGGGAAGGGCTTTGCATCCCTCAGGGAAGCTATTTGGAGGGAAGCAAATGAAGCAGGGATACAGGCTGGTTAGGAAGGCTTGTTGATATAGAACCCTCTGGAATGATCTCTGGTCCAGTACAGATATAAAAGCATCCTAAGTGGCTAACCTTTGCTCTTCCTGGGTTGGGCCAGATGCCTTTCATCTTTGTAACTTTGTCCTAATTTTAGAGACTAGAGGGAGGGCAGAGAGGTTCCCTATACCTGCATCTTCTCACTTGGCTTCTGCTCTGCAATCCTTCCTATTTGGGGTTGGCCTCTTTTGGTTCGGCATACGACTTAAAACAAATGACTCAAAATCAAACCCACAGTCCCACTTGCTGTTATTGGAAAACTTGAGTCTCATGAGATCATGGCATCAATCTCAGAGCCCCAGATTTCTTGGGTTTAAGGTCATTGACTTAAAGACGGAAAGTAAGTCACGGTGTGGAACATACTAAGCCACTCTTCTCTAAAGGGAGGCCCACAGTTGCCTCTAATCCATAGTAAGTGTGGAAGTCTACAAGACAAATGATGACAGGTATCCCTTTCCTGAGGGGTGGGGGTTCATTTTTAAGTTTTTAAAATCAGCTAACAAAGTGATGGGTTTCATTATGGCACTTTTGTTTTTAAGATGGGGTCTCATGAGCATGTCTGACCTGCATCTCTAGATATATAGCTAAGAATAAACATGAACTCCTGATCTTCTGGACTCTACCTCCCAAATACTGAGCACAGGTTGCATTCCACAACACTGACTTCATGTGCTGGTGGCTGAACCCAGGACTTCCTGTGTGCTGGGGAAGCACTCTCCACTTGCCGCTCCTACGGTGACATTCAACATACTGTTTTTAAGTCTCCCACTTCCTGGATGCCCTCTTTCCTCCCCTCTCACCTCTTCTTTATACTCTCCCCAATCCTCCTTTAAGATTTTATCTTCATGGCAGGCATGGTTAGTGGCACACATCTTAAACACAGCACTGTGGAGGCAGAGGCAGGCAGACCTCTGTGAGTACATAGCATGTTTCAAGCCAGATAGGGCTGTACATGGAGACTTTGTCTCAAAAACAGAACAGCAACCAAAACAAGCAACAAAAGGATCCCCTTCTTGTCTCCTCTCTGGTTTCAAGACCTGTATATGCCCTCCCCATATCCACATTCAAGTAGTGCATGGGTTGGCTGATACAGACTCAGTACCTTGAGACTTCCAAAGAGGGTTAACAAAGGGAGAGCCATCCTGAATGTAGGCACCATTCCATGGGCCAGGGCCCTAGACTGAAAACAAACAAACAAGTAGAAACCGTGTGGAAGGGAGACATTTAGCAGAGCTCCAGCACCCCTCTCTTTCTGCTTTGTGGTCTGCCACAATGAGCAAGCAGCCTCCCACTGCCCCAGGCAAGAGCTGCCCACTATCATGCCTTCCCCACCTCTATGGACTGTGGCCACTGAACAGTGAGCCCAAGTAAACCCTTAACCCTCAAGTGGTCAGGCATTTCATCACAAAAGCGAGAAAAGTAACTGATACCCAGTCACACTGGTTGACCCAGTATTCAATTTCTGATTGCTTCCTCAGACTTACTGGCTTCGAGTATTAATCTGGTACACACATTTCTGTAGGACAGAATTGATGAAGGACTAAGGAGGCAATGGTGCTGTAATCCTTACTGAACCATCTAGCAAAAACCTGCTTCCAAGTTCATTAAGATTGCAGGCCAAGTTCATTTGCTTGGGTTGTTCGACTGAGCTTGGAATTTCCAAGCAAGCTGTCAGTCATGGCCAATCTTTGCCCCTAGATTCTGTCAATGTTTCCTCCCCTACTTCTTTCCACACCTCATGCTCAAAGCCAGCAAAAGCACCTCAGGTTCCCATGCTCCTGGTTGTTCATCTCCCCCTTGAGTAGCATGTATTTTGCCCTCTCATTTTGACTGAGTCCAGCCAGAGTCACTTCTTCATGGTTGGGACTCAGTAACAGAATTATAGCCAATTGCTTTATTTTCTTGTTGCTGTGACAAAATGTCTACTAGAAAGTAACTTAAGGGAAGAAGGGCTTATTTGGCTTACAGTTCATAAGGACATCATGATGATGGCAAGATATGATGACAGGAGCCTGAGGCATCTGCCCATGTCTTGTCCACATGGAGGAAAGAGAAGGCAGACAGGCAATCTGTTGTTCCTATTGATTCACTTTCTTCAGCAAAGTTCCACCTCCTAAAGGTTCCACAGCCCTCCAAAACAGTACCACCAGCTGGTGTGCATATGTACAAACACATGAATGGTGGGGGATGTTTCAGATCAAGCCACAACACTAGATAAGTGAGACATTTGTATTCATTGCATTTCTGATGCCATGATAAAGCACCATGACAAAAGTGACTTACAGAAGAGTCTATTTTTACTTATGGTCCCAGTGGACTAAGAGTTCATCATGATGGGAAGGCATGGCAGCACACCACAGGCATGGGGACAGGAACAGAGAACTGACAGCTCACATCTTTAGTCACAAACAGGGAACAAAGAATGCAAACTGGATGCAGGGAAAGGCCAGTCCTGCACTTCCTCCAGCAAGGCTGCATCTTCTAAAGCTCCCCAAACAGCACCACCAACAGGGGAGACAGTGCTCAAATATTGGAACCTATGGGTTACATTGCTTCCTCAGGTTGCCACCACAACTCTTGATTTTAGATATGCCTCTTTTGTTCCATGTACAAAGTCTCTTCACATTGCACTATGCATGCCCATCAAACAGTTAAGAAAAAGCAGGTTCCACAACAATCTAGCATTAATGGGAAGATGGGAGAAGGGATAATTTTTCAGAGAGAAGGCAGAAGGAAAATAGGTGTTAGAAACCCCAGAACCAGAGATTGGCAAACTTATTCAATGGTTGCATAGTGAGTAGTTAGTTTAGTCCTTGTGAGATATATGCTTTCTCTCACATTGAACTCTGCCATTCTAGCTCAAAAGCATCCAAATCCCAGACATCAGTGACTGGACATGTTCTATAACAAAATTTTATTTACAAAAACATGTGGGGGGCCATCTTGGTGCCACACACTGGACTGACTCTACTTTCAGCCACTATGGCCCTGCCTGGTTTATGCCTACAGAGGAGTCTTCACTGATGCCTTGGAGAGTACCAAGAAAGCTCAAGAGGTAACAGGACACCAGAAATAGCAGTGCTCTGCCACAGGAATGTTCCTCTCTAGGCAGTCTTTTGTTTTACACTCCCTTCAAATTTCTTCAGCCTACCATTGAAGGTAAGGTCCAAAAAATATGAATTATTTTTATAACGGTTTATATTAACTGTCAACTTGACAAAATCTAAGATCACCCTAGAAACTAGTCTCTGGGAGTGTCTGTGAGGGATTTCCTACATTTGCTTAATTATGGAGGGAAGCTCCACCCTGCACTATGAGCAGTGCCATTCAATGGGCTGGTTCCCTGGACTACACTGACAAGAGGAAGTGAGCCATGTTTGGGCATCTCTCTCTGCTGCCTCACTGTGGACACACTGTGTGACCAGGTGACCAACTCCTGCTTTCTCTGCCAAGATGGATGGCATCCCCTCTAATTGTCAGTTAAAATAAACCCTTCCTGCATTAAATTGTTTTTCTGTCAGCAATGTTGTAACAGCAACAAGAAAATCACTGATATATTTTCACTTCATTATGCATCTTCAGTCACACTCAGTACATTGCACCATGATTCTGTGGGCAAATGAAACATTGTCCAGAAAGTTCTCTAGATGTCTGGTGTGTATCACATGTCTGGTATTTATCACACCTACTTTAACTGCTAAGGCAGGCACAACCTAGGAGACTAAGCCACATGTTGACATGGGATAGTGGCTACCTATGGCTACCCAATTCCCATAGGATACACACAGTGGATGCAAAGTCATCTTCCTGAGAATCTCAGTCATATTCCACAGGCATGAGGAAGGGCCCCTGGTATCTATAATGCACCATGGGAGGGATACCTGTCCGAAGCCCTGCAAGGTTCAGTTAGAAAATTCTGACAAGCCCCTTGTGGTGGTTTGAATAAGAATGGCTTTCATGGGCTCATATATTTGAATGTTTAAGGAGTGGCATTAGGAGGTATGGCCTTGTTGGAGTAGGTGGCCTTGTTGGAGGAAGTGTATCACTGAAGGTTGCCTTTGAGGTTTCAAATGCTCAAGGCAGGCCCAGTGTCTCTCTCTTCCTGGTGCCTGATGATCCAGATGTAGCCCATGGTGGGTGGGGTTATTCCTGGTCTGGTGGTCCTAGGTGCTATAAGAAAGCAAGCCATGGGAAGAAAGCCAGTAAGCAGCTCCCCTCCATGGATTCTGCATCAGCTCCTACCTCCAGGTTCCTGCCCTGCATGAGTTCTTTTCCTAGCTTCCTTTGGTGATGAACTGTGATGTAGAAGTGTAAGCTGAATGAACCCATTCCTCCACGACTTCCTCTTTGGTCATGTTGTTTCATTGCAGCAATAGAAACCCTAAGATAACTACCCTGGATAACTTAGCAAGATCTTGTTTCAAAATAAACCAAAAAACAAAACAAACAAACAAACAAACAAACAAACAAAAAACCCACAGCTGGTGATGGATATAGCCCAGTAGTAGACAGCCTGTTTAGCATGTACAAATCCCCACATTCAATTCCCTGTACACACACACACACACACACACACACACACACACACACACACACACACACACACAATGAAAACCACTGAACATCTTCACACGTCACAGGGACACTAGTAGCACCACACTGAAGCCTAGTAAAATGGGAGAGGCATTTTCTTCTTTTTAAATATTTAATTTTTTAAAAAATTAGGAGAGAGAGAGAGAGAGAGAGAGAGAGAGAGAGAACAGAGAACAGAGAACAGTAGACAGTACTGGGTACTGGGAGCCCTACTCAGTCCCCTGTGAGAGCAGCCATTGCTCTTGTTAACCACTGAGCTGTCCCTCTGGCCCTGGGCGGGACCTGCTTGCATTGATCTTTATACGGCTGGCCCTGGACTTTCTAGAACATTTGGGTTTCTCTTTGTGACAGCTGATTAAAAGACTGCTATTACTGAAGAAAACAAAGATTTACAAACAAAAGCATTTAGTAGCTTTTATCCATCATCAAGGAATTAGCCAATTGGCAACAAACGAGACAGCTCAATTCCTTTAGATATCTGAGACCGAATGGCCTTAATTGGGGAAGCATGTTAAGAGGAAAGAATGACATTCATTGTGGATTAAGCTAATACATCACAGACCCATCACATGGCTTAATTTAACAAATTCCACATCTTACTGTTTGGCAGGAAATGGCATCTCAAGAAAAGCCTCACCAGCCAGTCTGCCTTGAGTCAGTGGGAAGGACTGAGTCCATCTGAAAACGGTTAATCTAACTATGCCTCGCCTTGACAAAAGGCATGAGAGGCTTGGTGAATTTACAACTGGCTCACTACTCTACTGCCAGCCTCCTTGAAACCCTCCTCTTGGTGCCCAAACTGAGGTGGGCAGGAGTGACACCCGAACTTTCCAGTCCTGCCCACAGGAAGTGGCCTGGTGTTAGCCCACTGGTGGAAAATCATTCACTTGCTTCCTGACGTGATTACAACCAGAGTTCAAACACAAATAGCGTGACATGTTTGATGTCATTCATCAGTCATAGCATCTTCTCATGCAGAAAAAGGGAAAATGAAGTAAAACTAAAACTGGCTATTTTATAATAAGCCATCTATCATGACTAGAGATTCTTTGTGTGCACACATGTATGTATCTGTATACACGTGTTATGTTTTCATGTGTGCACATGTGTGCACATGTGTGAGAGACAGACAGAGAGAGAGTGCTCCAGTATGCATGTGGAGGTCAGATTCTTTCTCAAACCCATTTCACCTTCAGTTTTGAAAGGGTATCTCATTGAAACTGGATGCCCAGTTCCCCAAACTGACAAGTCAGCAGTTTCCAGGGGTCTCTTCACTTGCAGTCTCAATGCTGAGGTCACAGTATGGGGAGAGGCACTGGATTTTACCTGGGTGCTGGGAATCTGAACTCAGGTCCACAGGCTTTACCCACTGAACCACCTCCCCAACCCAGCAGGCATCACTTCATTTATTCCTCGAAGTAACCTGGAAAGGCTGCTATTTGACCCCAACATTGCTGGTGAAGAAATATCCCCAACAGAGTTACATAGCTCACCTATGGTCACACCGGGTGGAGTCATGTGGCCATCCAAGTCCTGTTTATGCCAATTCTTCTGACTGACACCCTCTACACTCTCATATTATGTCCTGAGAGCTGGGTCCCAATGCCATCAGCAAATCATTCTGCTTTCAAGCCCAACTGACAAATGCCCCTACCAATTGCATCAGTAATCTTTGGTTGAGACATCTCTTGTCACGGAGAAGGATTCTCTCAATCTCTCTCCTTCCCCGTGTTGGAAAACATGCTGGGCAAATTCGCAATCTTCCTCTGAGTCTTCTACAGGTTGCAGGTGTAGACACAGGCAGGCTGCCCCTTCCCTCTGAACCCCCATGGGTGCTGGTGATTTTCTGAACTGACTTGAGGCAGCACTTCCAACAAGAAAGAGAAAGCAAGGCTAGAGCAAGGAACTGCCCTTCCTCTTCCTTATTTAGCCATTTCTCAATTTTACAGGGCTACAGGACAACAGTCACATCATTTCCGTGGTAGTACCACTAAGCATCCCTCCATGTTCTCCTAGCCATGCTCCTGGAAGTGGATCCAGGCCTTGACTGCTACCTAAGTGATCTGGGCTGGGCCCTGGCCCTGGTATGGAACAGACTCTGCTGCCTTTGGTAGCTTGGAGCTCTGTGCCCTTCCCTATTCTGTTAGCAGAGAAGTATTTTGATTTTCAAAACTTTAAATGTTATTAGCATATGTATTAGTCATACGTGACGGTGGTTTTCATTGTGATGACATTTTGTACATATGCATAATGTATTTCAAACACATTCTTTCAACGAGTTGTCTTCTTTTAGTCCTGTCCCCCCACCTCCACCCCGCCAATCCACTCCTTCTTCCTAACTAGTCTCCCTTCTGCCCTCATATGTACACGGATGGGACTTACCAGCAGTGCCTGCTGAAGAAAATGCCCCACAAGGGGGTCTGTACTCATGGATAGGCTTCAGAAGAAGAGAGGCAAGAAAAAGCTACTCTCAGCCAAATTGAGTCAGAGGCACGCCTGACTTCTGTGGAAGGGAGACATGGAAGGGCTACTTACTGAAAACCAGTCCAGTTTATGGCAACCTCTGTATAACCAAGAATCAACTAAACTAATTTGAACTAAGGTAGAAATGACAGATGATTGGTGGTCTAGCCTTTTAAATACCATTTCTATTGCAACATAGAAGGGATCATTTACTTAAATAAAACAAATGTAGAATTTTGACTGCATGTTAGTGAAGATGAGAGGATTCATTTAGTTGCAAATGAAACACTTTCCCCAAAGTGGCTCAAACCAGAGCTAGAAAGAGAGCCATGGGCCAGCACCTATTTCATAAATAAGGTTCTAATGGAGTAGAACTTGATTCATTCATATCTGTAGATTTATCGTCTGTACTGAAATGGCAAGGCTGGGCAGTGGCCACGTGAAGTGGTACTAGACAAGCCTAAACTGTTCACTATCTGGTTACTAAAAAGGTATTTACTAACCCCCAAGTTCGTCCAGGACAGGAAGTCCAGAGGGAGCTGGCTCAGGCTTGCAACACCGCAGTGTCAGAACTCAAGCTCTTCTTGTCACTGTGTTCTTCTCTTCACCCTTCAGTGCTTGGTTTTCCCTTCGGAAGCTTGCAGTCTCATGATTGCAGTGTGACAGCCATAGGTCCAGAAATCACATTTCTCCTTTAGAAATAGAAAGCAGTGGTACCAAAGGAAGCAAAAGTGGTTTTTGTCTTTTTTGTTTGTTTTTCTTTTGGTTTTGTTTTCTTTTTTAAAAGTAGTGCCCCAAAGAGACTTGCCTTCTATTTAACTATCTAGAACTCACCAGAGGACACTGGCCACAGGGGAAGCTGGAAAAGCAATTATTTTGTGAGGGGCAAAGGCATTTCCATGTAAGGCATCATAGTCAAACATGATCTAATGTCTTGGGCTGACAACAACTGACCTAAAAATGAAATTACAGGTTTGTTGGCAGTGAAGAAAGGGTAACGCCATCAAGTTTTCCACTTACTGTAGTGCTAGCACTGAAGGCAGAGGCCAGTGCTCTGAAGAGCAGCCTGAATTATTTGCACACATTGAATACAATAGCATCTGTCAGCTCCAGAGAACCCCTGCCTTGGGACCCCAGCTCCCACGGTGCCTGGGGAGCTCAGCCCTTTGCATCATTAAGAGACAGCCTTTGTGGGTCCAGAAACAGAGCCCCTAGCCGGGACCCTACCCAGTTTCAAAGCTATGGAAGGCTTCAGACTGGGGCTATGGCTCAGTCAACAGAGTGCTTACCTAGCATGAAAGAGAGTCTGGGTTTGACCCTAGCACTGAATAAAAGCTGGCCTGGTGGTACACAGTTATAATCCCAGAGTTGAAGAGGTAGAGGCAGGAAGATCGGAAGTTCAAGGTTATCCTCAACTTAGGGAATTCTAGACCTTGCTCAACAAAACAAAACAAAAACAAAGAACACACACACACACACACACACACACACACACACACACACACACACACACGACCTTTTCCAGGACTGGCACGGATGGGTGACTGCCTATGTAGTGACATGGAAAAGGGATGCTTGTGTAATTTTCCAAGCCAACTGACTCCCAGATAATGCCCACCTATTACTCCATGTACCCTCATGGTCAGTGGCTGTCTTCAGAGCGTTGCTTACGCATTTGTAGACTGGTTACTTCAGTTCCAGAGACTTCCCTAGGACCCGGAAGTAGATAGATGCCACCTGGAAATCTCCATCTAAGGGGAGATTTATTTATTTATTTATTTATTTATTTATTTATTTATTTATTTATTTTTATAAAGTGCTATTTATCTGCTCATTGCAGATGTCTGAGCTAAGGGCTGACCTTGTAACAGGATCATCTGAAACTCACAGCAGCCCTCCATCCCAGCCTCCTAAGTGCCAGGGTTACGGGTGTGAGCCACCAGGCCTGGCTAACACTGACTTATACTCAACATTGATGACACCATTCTAAGTGTCCTCACCCACAGGCAAAGTCACTGAATTATCAGCATAGGCTAGGAGACGGATGAGAAGCTTGCTGCCTTTTCCTCTCTACCACAACTAAGTGAAGCATAGAGAGATGAAATTATTTGCCACAGATCAAGTGGTAGAGCTGGGATTTGAACCTAGAACCCACGTCTTTCCTTTTTTGACTGAGATGCCTTTAAAAACATGATTTTTATTTGCTGTTTGAGAATTTCATACATGCATACAATATATTTTTATCATCTTCCCCCAAGTCCGCACACCACTACCCCCATCTTCCTCTCAAGTCCTCTTGCTGATTCCCTACCTAATCCAGTTAGCATCTGTGTATGTGCCTGTCCACTGCAACAAGGCCAAACTACTCAGGCCACAGCCTTGGAAACAAATGAGTCCCTCTCCCACAGCAGCCACTTGTGAACAGCTCCACATATGCTGGAGCCTCATAAGCTGCCTGCCCCCCACCAGTTTCTTACGGAATGTTGACCCAGCTTCATCTTGTAGAGGTCTTATGGAGGAACCAATGGCTGCTGCAAATTCAGGAGTGGGGCTTCCAGAAGATACTGCTTCATAGCAGTCCTCCACAACCTCTGGCTCTTACAATCTATCTACTCCTTTTCTACAATGTTCCCTGAGCTTGGGGGTGAGGGGTGTGTGTGTGTGTGTGTGTGTGTGTGTGTGTGTGTGTGTGTGTGTGTGTGTGTGTGATGTGAGCATCCATGGTCTACACTGTGTTTGTGTATATGTCTGTGTATGTCATGTGATATGAACACCCCATGATCTACACTTTGACAAGCTGTGACTCTCTGTATTGATTTCCAGACACTTCTAAAAGAAGACCGAGAACCACATTAGTCTATGGGTATGCAGAAACTTATATTTATTCATTTTAATGCATGTATGTGTGCATACCACATGTGTGAGTGGTATTCATGGAGGTCAAAAGAGGATATTAGATACCATGGAACTGAAATTACTGGTGTTTGTGAACTACCATGTGTGTTCTAGGACCACATCCCAGTCCTTTGCAAAGGGAACAAGTCCTCTTAACTACAGAGCTATCTCTCCAGCCCAAGATAAGTATTTAGAAGGTACATTGATGCTATATCCACTTAGCAAAACATTAGTAGTAGAAGCGCAGAAGTAGCTCCAATGTCACACAGCACAGAACAGTAGCTATAGGCTGTGGGATTAAATAGACATTTTTAAATCACAAGGAGGACTGTGGGGCTTCTTGACACTTGGAAATGATGGTATTTGAGGAGAGTTGGTTTTCTTCAGGGATGTTACCCCTGTGGCCCATGCACCTGTGGATGACCCATGAACCTGTGGATGACCCATGAACCTGTGGACTACCCATGCACATACTGGTGAAACAAAGTACATTCAGGGATTAAAACCAAACAAAACAAAGTGGAGCTTGTGAACTTGGGAAGCAAAGGGGGTTTGGAGGATAGAGGAGGAATTGGAAAGAAAAGGGTGAGGGAGGGGTGGATTTGATAATTTGCTTTAAAAACAAAACAAAACATTACAGTTAAATGTAAAATGTTAAAAGCCCAGAAAAAAATCTGAGGAACTGTCACAATAAAAAAGGAATGGGCAAGTGACAATGAGAAAAAAAGAAGTGTGTGGGGGGTGTGGTTTCCTACAGGGAAAGTTCTCTCTCTCTCTTTAGCACACTGTTAGCTCATATCCCTGCCCTCTGTTCTCTCCCCTTCTCTTCTGGGCCTCCTATGTGTCTGTACCCTTTACCCTAGCTCTAAGACTGTCTCCTGACAGCATCTCCCAGAGGACTGTATCTGTAAGACTTGTAATTACTTTTAAATTTTGTGTTTGCATGAGTGTGTATGTGGTAGTGGTAGAGTATTCACACCAAAGCTCACCGTTTCAGAGCATGGGGTTCGAACATGTGGTCCTTTCTCAGTTGCTATTGCCATTCTGCCCAGCAGTGTGCCCAGGAAGGACACTAGCTAATGTGCCAGGTGACATAGGGAAAGAGGAGACGTGCATGTGGACAGGATGGTCACAGAGGCAGGACAAGGTGTTGTGCGGAGGAAGAAGCAGCTCTCATGTCCCAAGTTCTGAACCCTGAACTTCTGTGTTAACTGCAGACACAAAAGCATTGATATGTCAACCAGAAAGAGCACTGAAGACAGAAGTACTCATTGGGCTCAAAGATAGAGCAAGGGCACACAGGCCACGATCCACCATCTCTCACAGAAGAGCTGTACCACAAATCCTGGCTTCAAGAGAAAACTCCCTGTGAATCCAGGCTTCACACTCATGGTATGACTGGGTCCTTCAAAGCCCTCTTTCATTCTCTGGCAGAGGGCTGGCTTCGTAGCTGTCTGTCCTGAGCTTTCTTAGCATTGGCCATGGTTACCTGGTTTCCATCACGAGGGTTAAGGGCTCAAGTGCAGAATTACACATCAGGCTTTGCATTCTTAGGAATTTGTAAGGAAAATCCACTTGACTTGTAGCCCACCTGGAATGTGTCACTGGAAGGCTCTGACCTGCAGACATGAGGGCTTGGTAAAAAGATCATCCTGAGATAGCATGTCTCTTCCAGCAAGTGTTATTGGAGCCTAGAAATCAGTGAGTTGTGACACAGCCTCTTAAACAGCTGGTTTTCTCAGAACTCAGGAATGAATCAAGGAGTAACACTGACAAGCTGTCCCATGCTTAACTTCACTGGGACAGAGTGGCCCAGGGGCCAGTGTATATACTCGACTCTGGTAACAACCTTTCCACCTCCAAACAGGGAGGAGTGTACTGACACGCCAGGGAGTTTTTGATGGGAATAATGAAGTCCATGTGCTCTCATCCAGGAAGCTGTATAAACACAAGGCATCAGAACCGCTGTCCTCAAAGCCCAGGGCTAACAGAGCCCAAGGGAACCCACCACGCCCTCCCCTGCTCCTCATGCTCTCATCATCTTAGCTCACAGGACAGTCGTCAGCTCTTGAAAGCCTTGAAGATAAACTTCTCTCCCCTGACCACACTGAGTAAAAATAAGGGGAGCTAGGGAAAATGAACACAAACTACTGCTATTATCATCAACAACACTTAATAAACCATATTTTGTTTGTGTGTACATGTTCAAATTTGGGTACATGTCGATGGAGTTCCTGTTCTGCCCAGTCCCGATGCCGTTTAGTCCCAGATAAACACACAGAGACTTATATTATTTATAAACTGTGTCAATGGCTTAGGCTTCTTGCTGGCTATCTGTCTCTTAATTTTTAACCCATAACTATTAATCTATGTATTTTTACATGGCCTTATCTTACCAGAGAAGGCTCCAGCATGTGACTCCTTCAGAGGCGACATGGCATTTCCCCCGTGACCTCTCTCTGCTTCCTCTCCCCAGAAATTCTCCTAGTCTGGTAGCCCCACCTATCTTCCTGCTAGTTACTAGGCAATCAGTGTTTTATTCATCAACCAGTAAGAGAAACATATATACAGAAGGACATCCTCCATCATTTCTGTCTTAATAAAAAGAAAGGTTTTAACTTTAACATAGTAAAATTATATATAACAAAACAGTTATCAGGCAAGAACTATAGTTAACAATATTTAGACCATTGATATTTGGCAAAATTTGAAGAAAATATTTTATCATCTAATCTCTGTGAGTCTAAAGTTTATGTGTAACTTATCTTTTATCATAACTAAGAAAAAACATAACCATAACTATCTGTCTTCAACTCCATCAAAGACCTCAGAAGGATAATGTATAAACTCTAGAATTGACAGAGACATCTTCACAGTCTAGACAGTGACCCAAAGTTCAGCCTATAGGCCTAGAGTGTCTGGCAGACTTCTCAACAAAGCAGGAAATTTGAAACTGTCTCGCCTGTATTGGCAGTTTGTCAGTCATTTTTCTCTATGTCTTGTAGAATGTCCATGAAACAGGAACCCTGCAAGACTGTCCCATCTTTTTTGGCAAGTTCGGCAGTCACTTTCCTGTGGGTCCTTTATGTCCAGTTTATTCAGCATACAGTCAAATAATCCAGGCAAGAACAATTTCTTGAATAAATGGCTAGTCTTGCCATATTGAAGGCAAACTCCATATTGAGTTTCTTCAATGCCCATTATCCTCTCTGATGTAATTGGTGTTGCCAGGAGCAGTTGTGTCTCATTGTCATGATAAACCCTAATAAACCATTTGAAATGCCATACTCTGTAGGTCCTTGAAAGGTTTTGAAGAATTCCTATCCATTTGAAATATATCTCTGTATATCTAGAAAACCTAATATGATTATAAGTTTTGACAATCATAGGTCCTTATAATCTGTATTTAATTACACATTTTGAAGTCAAGGCTTTTTCAAAATATATAAGTTGGATTAATCCAGCAGCATCTATAATGAAATGCTTTTAGCAGTGGTTGCTCCTTCCTTAGCAGTCAAACAATTCAAAGAAAACATAATAACATACAGTATCCAGACTCTGTATTTTCCATCTTTACATGGCTTTTTAAATTACTCTATTTCTTTTACTTTATAGTTTTTAGTTTTTTGAGACAGGGTTTCTCTGTGTATTTTTTATCTGTCCTGGAATTCACTCTGTAAACCAGGATGGCCTTGAAATCATAGAGATCTGCTTGCCTCTGCCTCTGGAGTACTGGGATTAATGTTTTGTGCCACCACATCCAGTTACTCTTATTTCTTTTTTTAAAGGACTTTATCTATCCTTTTCTTTTCTCTCCCAGGCATATGTATATTTTCTAACACAATGTATACCATTTAGAGGTTTTGTTCTTCTGAATCTGTCTTTACTGTATCTCTATCTTTTTCTGACCGTGAGTCTTTAATCTGCATGGCTAAGATTAAAGTGGTGACTGGTCTTGCCTATTCCTTGGCTTTTTTGAGAGTTTATGCTTCATGGCAGAGTTACTAGGTTTATGCCACCACTAAGAAGCATGTTGCAAGCTGCTTATAAACACCATTTAATTGTTTGGTAGCAGGGCCTCTTAAAAGACCCCTGTGCTTTTTGCCAATAATGCTATGTCAGGAAACCTCTCTTAAAGGATCCAGGAGCCTCTGCTTGCCTCCGCAAACAGAGCCCACCAGAGGAAAACACTGCCACCAAGAAGCCATGCTTACCTCTGTTCTTTTGCTTCTTAGAATCCCTTTTAAAATTTTTGTCAGGTTTTATGTGGAAATTCTTGCCCCATGTTGAGGGTGCCATTCTGTTTCTAATTAATATAAGCCTCTCTGTATTTATTTGGGGCTAAAGGACAGAGGGACCAGGATGAACAGAAACTCTGCCAACAGGTACATATGAAGGTCAGAGATGAGTGTCTAGTGTCTGCCTTGATTGCTTTTTACATTATTTTTAAATGTTTTTTTTTCATTTTTTTCTCTTTCCTTACTTCAAATATCCCCACACACTTCTCTTTGCACTTGTTTTCAAATTCATGGCCTGTGTTTCATTAATTGTTCTTACACACACACACACACACACACACACACACACACACACATTCCTAATTTTGTAAATACAACTCGCTCAGTCTGAAAATTACTGAAATGTACCTTTGCAGGGCTGATAATTTGTTATTGGACTCATTAATCTTCCTGGGGAAGAGTATTTCTCTTGCTCTTATTCCTTAGTTACCAATAGTAGTTCTTTGTGTAGGGTTGAGGCCTCGTGGTCTTTTCCCTGTCCATTTGGGCATGTGTATTGCTGTTGTCCTTGTTCAGCTCCTGTTTAGGCAGTCATGTTGGTAATACTTTATGGGTGTAGCTTCTGACATTCCTACAAGACACATTCTCACAGCAAGTTCTCTGGTCCTCTGGCTCTTACACTCCTTCTGCCCCTCCTTCCTCAATGATCCCTGAGCCTTGGCTGCAGGAGTTGCATTGTGGGTGTATCATATGGAGCTAGGCTCCACAACTCTCCATATTGATGGGCTGTGGTTTTACAAAGAGAAGTTCTCTTGACTTTGAATGAGGGCTGTACTTATTGTAGTTAAAGGGACTTCACTATCTCTGGGTAGTTAGATGGGTTTCCAGTACCAGACATAATTTCCCTCTTCTTGAGTAGTCCAATTAGAGAGGTGTTGGTTACTGCCAAGGTATTTGTGGTACTACTGTACTTCTAGGGTTATGGTGTCATGCTGGTGTTTGTTGTGGTTCATAGGTATTATAATTGGACAGGGCTTTTGGTTGCTTCCCTCCTTTGGAAACTTGCATGGTGACTTTTGATATCATGAAAGCTAGTTCTCAGAGAGGAGGCTTTCAGGTCAGTTCCAGCTCGGGTCCCTGGGCCCTGCATCTGAAGTGCATGGCGTCTTCAGCAATAGGGACTTAGCTACTACCTCTGGGAGGAAACCAAGGGCAATGGCAATAGCCTGTAATGTTTTGAGTATATCTTGGGCAATCCTGACCAACAACTCAAAGGAGGATTTCTGATGACTGGTGTTGGGGTTTTTGTTAGATCAGTGGTTCTCAACCTTCCTAATGCTGAGATTCTTTAATGCAGTTCCTCATGTTGTGGTGACCCCCAACCATGAAATTATTTTGTTGCTACTTCATAACTATAATTTCACTACTGTTATGAATTTTAATGTAAATAACTGTGTTTTCCAATGGTCTTGGGCAACCCCTATATGGGGTTTGACACCCCCATTGTGACCGACAGGTTGAGAACCTCTGTGTTAGATGACCTTTGACTTTTGGACTGAGTATTGCCAGTTCAGATGGGAAGTTTTCATTTAGACGATAGATGCACATTATTCACTGACTTGCATGAATTATAGGTGTCTTTTTTTAGGTAGTGTGTCATAATCCCTTCTGACACTTCCTGACATCCTTACTAGTATTTTTTTTTCCATCTTCTTCCTTCTTCAGTATTTATCTCCATCTCTCTTATCTCATGAGATGCCTCTCATTCTTCTCATTTGTCTTACTGACTCTTTGGTTTTTTAATTCTTTATCTATTCTGGTTATTAATTTTCAGTCAGACCTGTAGCCGGCCAAGATTCTTTCCATTTTTGTGGCTTCCTCTTCACCTGGGTAACTGTTTCTTCAGCTGTGGAGAAATTTTATTAGTTATGAAGTTTCACTTGTTCAATTATTGGTCTTAATTTGGGGAATATGGAGTCCTATTCAGAAAGCCCTTTCCTATAAGGAAAGGTACTGCCTGTGTGTTTTTCTAGCAGTTTCAGTGTCTTGGGTTTCACATTTATGTGTTTAAGGATCCATTTGGAGTTAGTTTTTGTGCAAGATGATAGTTATAGGTATAAGTTTACTCTTCTACACGTGGACATCCAGTTTTCCCAGCACAAATTTGCTGAAGATGTTTTCTTTTCTCCAGCATATGTTTTTGGCCACTGTGTCAAATATTAGATGGCTGAAGATACGTGTACTAATGTTTGGGTCTTCGATTTTGTTTCATTAGTCTACATGTCTGTTTTTGTGGCAGCACCATATTGTCTTTTTACAACTATGGTTCTGTATATATCTTGAGACCGGGAGTGGGCAATCTCTCCAGCGTTGTTCTTTATGCTCAGGATTGTTTGGCTATACAGGATCTTTTGTATTCCATATAAATTTTAAGGCCGTTTTATTTTTCTATTTCTGCAAATAATGAGATGGGAATTTTGATTAGGATTACACTGAATCTGTAAATAGCTTTTGGTATTTGGTATCCATAATTCTATGGATCCATGCATGTGGAGACTTTCCATTTTCTAGTGTCTTACTCTATCTCTTTCTTTAGAGGTTTGAGTTTCATTGCAGAAATTCTTCACTTCCTTGGTTAGGTTTATTCCTAGATATTTTATTTTCTTTGAGACCATTGTGAATGGGATTGTGTCCATGATCTCTTTATCTTTATGTCTGTTAGTGGTGCATAGAAAAGCTATTAATTTGTACAAGTTGATTCTGTATCCTGCCACATTTCTAAATTTGTTTATCATTTTTAGAAGTTTTGTGGTAGAATTTTAGAGATTTCTAAATTTAATTTAATATCACATTATCATCAAATTGGGATAGTCTGACTTTGTTTTCTGTTTGGGTTGCTTGTATATACCTTTTATTATGCTTCAGCACACTCCCTCCAGTCCTATATTCTCTAGGGCTTCTGTCCTGAAGGCATGTAGGATTTTGTCAAAGGCTTTTTGGCATATATTGGGGTGATCATGTGAATTTTGTCTTTAAGTCCATTTTGTGGTTTACTACATTTATTGACTTGCATATGTCAAACCACGCATGCATTTTGGGGATCAAGTCAACTTGATCATAATGGATAATTTATTTGAAGTATGTTATTATTCTGTTTGCATGTGTTTTATCAAGCACATTTTAATCTACATACATCAAGGATGTTGGCTTGTAGCTTTCTTTTATTTTTCTTACTTATTTTTTTATATTTGTTGGTTTTAGAATGATAGCTTGTAGATGGATTTTCAGGTCTCCTTCTGTGTCCTTCCTTCCTTATGTGTCCTTCTTTTCCTTTCTTCCTTCCTTTCTTTCGTTCCTTTCTTTTTCTTTTTCTTTCTCTTTTCTTTCATAGTTTAAGATGCTGTAAATCTTCTTCCAATGTTTGGTAAAAGTCTACTGTGAATCCATCTGGTCCTGGACTTTTTTTTAAGCTGGGGGGCTTTTTGTTAGCATTTCAATCTCATTTGTTATAGTCCTGTTTATGTTGTTGACTTCTTGGTTTGATTTTGGTGATTTGGCTGAATCTAGATTCATCCATTTCTTTTAGGTTTTCCAATTTGATGAAGTTCGGGTTTTTAAAATACTGGCTTTGTTTTGAGTTTCTTCAGTATTTGTTGTAATGTTTCCCTGCTCATTTTGACTCTGTTGATTTGGGTCCTCTCTTACTTTCTTTTGGTTAGTTGTGTCACAGGTCTGTCAATCTTGTTTATCCCCTCAACAAAGAAACAGTTCTTAGATTTTTTTTATTATATTGTTTTTTTTTTTTGCTTCTGTTTCATTAATTTCTGCTCTAACTTTTATCAGTTCCTGCTGATCACTGGGTTTGGATATTTTTTTGCCAAATATTTTATTTGTACTATTACATCATCTATTTATGCTCTTTCTGATTTTTTTAATTTATGCACTTACTATTATAAATTTCACTTGTAAAACTGCTTTCAACTGTCCCATTTTTTTTTTCATTTAGTGCCAGGAACTTTCTTTTTCTTTCTTAATTTCTTCTTTGACCCAGCCATTCATCATTAAATAATGATTTGTTTGATCTCCATGAGGTTATATATTTGCTAGAGATTTGTTCTCTGTCAATTTTAAGTTTTATTGCATCATGATCAGCTAAGACACACATGGTTCTTTCAGCATTTTTGAAAAGTTTGTGTCCCAGGATGTGGTCTATTTTAGAAAAGCTTCCATGTGCTTCTGAGTGTCATGTGTATTCTTTAGTGTTTTGTAGAATATTCCACAGATGTATTTTAAGTTCACTTGATGTGATATGTCATTTAATTCTGATGTTGTTCTGTTTATTTTTTTGTCTAGATGACCTGTCTATTATAGAAAGTAGAGTTTTAAAATTATGTAGTATTTGTTAATGGATTGATGTTCATCTGTGCCTTTAAATCCTGTAATACATATTTTATAAAATTGGGTGTACCAGTTGGTGCATATATGTTCATGATAGCAATGTCTTCTCGGTTAATTGTTCCCTTGATTAGAATGAAGTGTCTCTCTTCTGATGATTTTTAAAGTCTATTTTGTTACATATTAGGATGGGGACTTCTGGTTCCTTCCTGGTCCCTTTGGAGTACTTTCATCCATCCTTCTACTCTAAGGTGGTGCCTGTCTTTAAAACTAAAATGTGTTTTTTAGTAGGCAGCAGATAGATGAATTTTGTTTCTTGATCCATTCACTTACCCTATATCTTTTGTTTTAAGGATTGAGGCCATTGAAATTAAAGTTATCATTGAAATGTAAGTGTAGTAATCATGTTGCTGATTTTGGGTGTTATCATTTGTTGTTGATTTTTGGTGTTAGCATTTGTGTTCCCAATGGTATTTTGTGTTTTAGTAATTGTGTCTTCCCACAGTCTCTTGCCTATGCTCATTCTTCTCTTCAGCCTAAATTATTGCTTACTTTATTTTCTTTATGTTTGTTGTAAATAAATTTCTGTAGGCGGCTTATGCCATAGAAAGAATGTTTTTCTTTCTTCTTCAACTATGGCAGATAGTTTTGCTGGCTATATTAGTATAGTTTGGTCATAATGGTATTTTAAAACTTGAAACACATTTCTCTAGGTTCTTCTGGATTTCAAAGATTCTATTGAGAAGTCAGCTATCATTCTGTTGTGTTTTCATGTGTGACTTGTGAGGTTTTTTTTCTTGGATATCCAATACACTGTCTTTATTATGTATAGTTAGTGTTTTAACTATGATATACCAAAAATATTTTCTTACCTGGTCATGTCTATTTGGATCTGTATTGGTGTGCCTTTTCTAGTTGGGGAAGTTTTCTTTTATGGCCTTGTTGGAGATCTGGTGTATGTCACTGACTTTGCATTCTCCCTCATCTATACCTATAATTTAAGATTTATCTTTCTATGGTGTTCCACATTTCCTGTTTGTTCCTTTCCTGTGTTTTAAAAAAATTCCTATCTGTTTCTTATTTGGTCTAGATCCTCTCCTTTATCTTCTGATAGTCCTAATTGTCTGTCTCCTACTGGATTTATTCCATTCCTCAGGCTTTCTTTTGAGTTTCTAGTTGAACTATTGGATTTTTCCGTTCCATCTCCATTCACTTCAGCTTGTGATCTCCTTAGTGTTCCTAGCTCTTTACTGAATTACATTTTCAAGTCTTTGTCATTCCCACCAACCTTACCTTCGTGTTTCTTGGGTATCTCTCAGGTGTTTATTCTCCTTCAGCTCCTCCTCCTTGATTTTATTAAACTGTTTGTGTCTTCTTTAAACTCCTTGAATCTCAGATGGAATTTATGATTTTTAATTCTGTGTCCCTGATTTCATTTAGGTAATTCTCATTAGCAAACATGTCTATGGGATTGGTAGTTTTGAGTGGAGACTCTGGCTCAATCTTACATGTTGTTTGACTTTTTGTGATTCGAACTGGGCATGTGAACTACTTCTGTTAGCTCTGAGTCTGATATGTACAGAGCAGGCTGGAGCAGACAGGAGGATATGGAGGTTGTGGAGAAGGGTGTGTATGTTCTGTGTAGGTGGAGAGTTTGGAGCCACCTTATTTTTAAGACAACATCTCTCATCCAACCTGGACCTCACTGGTCCAGCTGGACTGGCTGAAAGCAAATCTCAATGATCCCCCTCTTGCCACCCCACCACAGGGCTGTGATTACAGGCACACACAACCATGACCAGATTTTATACTTGTGCTGAATAAATGAACTTAGATCCTTATACTTGCAAAGTATCATCTTCATTTGATGCAAGAGGAGTCTAGTTGGGAGACAATAAAACATTTCAGGGATCACTCATGGCTGGAAACAATAGAAATGTGGATCAAATCCAGGAAGATATCTGAACCAAACTCTTTTAATATTTCATTCTGGTGTGTGTGTGTGTGTGTGTGTGTGTGTGTGTGTGTGTGTACATGTAAACATGAGTTAAGTGGTTGGATCACAGTGTGAATCTCAGGTATTAAATTCAGTCTTGGCAGGAAACTCCCTCTGAGCCACCTTGCTAGGACCCCAAACTCTTCACCACTTTATTGGTTTCCCTTTCATACCTCTAATACTTGAGACACCAACTTGGGTCTAAACAGCTTCTAACCATTTGTCACAGTCTGTGCCATTAGCCATATTTAGGCTAGGCTCTGCTCTTCAGTGAAATAAATTCTGGGATGTGCTTCTACATGGATTTTTATGCCTGCTTTACATATATCCCATGCTTTGCAGCTGCAGTATCCTAATGACCTCTCTCTCTCTCTCTTAACATGGAGCTGCCTAAACACAAATAAATCAAATACTTTCTCTTCCATTGGCACTTCGGTTCTGTTTGCCAGAACCAGTCATCCCACTGTATGCCGGCTTCAGTCCCATGAAGAAAACACTAAACATTATCAAAAGGATAGGGATACACATGACAGGAGTGCCCACCCCAGATTCTGTGGGCCCTGGTGGTGAGGACCACTCTTCTATCATTGCTGATATGACTTTCTAAGGAAAACTTCACCGAAACAACCCAAGTCCCAATGGAGATTGATTTGCAATGACAAAAAAAGGTAGGGAAGGGCACTCACTCCAAACCTAAGCCTGAGTAACTAATCCTGGGATGAATGAAGGGACACAAATATCATCAGATTGTCATTACTTCTCCAATAAGGGGAATGATTTTTTTTTTGAGACAGGTTTTCTCTGTGTAGCTTTGGAGTTTATCCTGGTACCTGTCTATAGACCAGGCTGGCCTCAAACTCACAGAGATCTATTTGCCTCTGCCTCCCGAGTGCTGGGATTAAAGGTGTGTGCCACCTCTGCCTGGCAAAGAGGCATGATTTTAAGGGTGGTGGTTGAAGGGCACGTGGGGTTCTAAGTTATCAAGTTTAATGTAAGATGAGTGGATGCTGTCTTATTTACCATCCTGTTGCTGCAACAAAATGCATTGGAAAAAGCACTTTAAGGAAGAAATGCCTTGCTTTGGCTTGGAGTCTTCAGGGTAAATAGTTCATCATGATGGAGAAGACATGGCAAGGCAAGAAGAAGGGTAAGGCCTGTTTGCAGGAGCAAGAATCTGATTGGTCATGTCACAGCCATAGTCAGGAAGCAGAGAGGAACAGGAAGTGGGTCCACATTATAAAACCCCATGTCCCACCCTCCCGTGGTCTACTTTCTCCAACAAAGCCCCACCTCTGAAACACTCTACAAGTTTTCAATCATCAGGACTAGCTAGGGGCCATGTGTTTACACACACTGCACGAGAGCCTGTGGGGGACATCTCTTGTCCAAACCACCACAAATATCTTCAGATTTGGCAGCCCTTTGTCTCCAGCTCTGGGAGCATCCTGTGTCCTGATGGAATCCCATCTAGAAACTTAGTTACTCACAGAAACATTACCAGTTTGTGGCTAATGGAGAAAGTCATTAAAGACATGCCTGAATCACAACCCCACCCTTACCCGACAGGAGTTGTGTAGCCTTCAGCAATTCACTTCCTTCATTTAGTCTTAATTTCCTCTGCAAGGTGGAAGAACAAATGAGATAAATGTAAATAAAAGTATACAGCATAGTGACAAACAGCTTTTTAGTACATAAAAGAGTAAATAGTGGGGTTCTTTAGTTTCAGCAGCAGACGAGAGATGATGCTAGGGCATGGTTTCATCATTAGAAAAGTGTCATCATTGCGCCTGTGCTGTGGCTCTAAGGCCTGCTGCCATCTTCAGACATTGACCAAGGTAAGAAGACTTATAACTGGAGAGATAAGGCTAAGACTGAATACTCAGACTGTGGGAATAAGTCAGTTAAAAATTATATATTTCAGATTCAAACAGATTCTGTTTGGGTGACCAAAACCAAAACCCAATTCTTCTAAGAATTTCACCCATCAGTTGTATAACAAATGTTCTGGTTTCTAAGAAAATCAAATAAAAATAAATTAAAGTAGCTATCATAATTTGTAAATGGCACTATATAAAACATACTGTAATGGCACACAGAGAGAACTCCAGACTAGGAACTCAATGAAGTTACAATTATTACATCAGTCATAGTGACACATCTACTTTTTTTCAATCTATTACAAGTTGCAGATTTCATTGTGGGTTTTGTAGCTCTGCCCTATTTATCTGATGGTTTGGCAGGTCAAACTTAAAAAGCATTTTAGAAAATGACACAGGAGACCAGGCACATGGTGTCAGCCACATAATACTAACCATGCTACTGCAGACAACGAAAAGAAACAAAGAGTCAACAAGTTGTGCCTGAGAGTAGTTCTACTCAGCACTAAACCTCAGAGAGTATCTCTTTATACTTTTATCATGTGCCAGGTGATTTTGCAAGGACTTGGCCAGTCAGTTGTCCAGATGACCCTTGAAGAAGTGTTAGAATTTGGATCTGTGTGGTAAAGTCTTGACTATTGGCCTATAGAGCTACCAGGGGTGGTAGAAACGCTGACAAGTGAGCACCTAGGAGAAAGCGGAGCCACTGAAGTGTTCCTCTGAAGCTGCCACCAGAAAGAACCCTCTCTCTTTCTCTGTCTCCTGGCTACCGCAAGCAGCTTTCCTCAGCCATATGCTTCCATAACAAGAGACTGCCTCACCAACAGGCCCCAAAACAATGATGGGGTCAAGTAATGACTGACCAATACCATGAGGAAAGATAGATATTTTCACCTAGCTGTGGTAGTGTATGGATTGAGAGGCTGAAGAATTAAGATGGCAAGATTGAAGCCAGAATGAGCCACACAGGGAGATCTTGTTTCAATAAATAAATAAATAAATAGTAAATATCTCCTCTTATCCTGAGCATTTTGTCACGGGGACAAAGAGTGGCCTTGAAGGAAAAGGGACAGAGCCTCTTTTTCAGAGACACAAACAGTAATGGAGAAGCAATAAGAAGGTAAGCAAACTCTTCGAGGTGGGGCAGTTACTAAATGAAAACTGGATTAGCTCTCAGGCTGGGTAACTTCTTTTATTTCTCTAGTGCTGTTGTCGACTGTATGATCTTAGATGGAATATAGAAAGATGTTCAGGGAAAAAGGAAAAAACTGTTGGCAAAATTTTTCTCATGCCCTCTTGAGATTTTTTCTAGATGATTTCTGTGTGGTGCACATCTGTGGTGTCTCACCTGCATGGAAGTCACCCAAGTGGTTCAGTAATGAAATAACTTGGAAGAGCCCTCACTGCTATTTCCTCTTGACACTTGTATCCACTCCAGGAAAGAGCTACCAGCATTTGATAAGTGGGAAGGACTGTGGATTTTTATGATCCTCAGAGGTCAAAGGCCACAGTGATAGAATGGACTGTTCCATTATCTCTTCAGATTTTCCTTGTGGAAAAGCCATCTGCACACATGGCTTCTCAGACTGAAGATTCGTGTTAGGGAATTAGGAAGAAGTCAGCGCACATGATAATCATTTCTCTCACGTTGCAGACTTCCCATCTACCACAAATCAAGAGAGGAAAGTATGGAGATGTGTTTACACAGGCATTCCAAATCAGGACTTGGTCTCCCTCTTTCTTCTTTCCAAACTGCTTTTGATATGGTCACAAGACTGGCCCAAACTTGTTTTGTTTCTTCCATTCGTGTGTGTGTGTGTGTGTGTGTGTGTGTGGTGTGTGTGTGTGTGTGTGTGTGAGAGAGAGAGAGAGAGAGAGAGAGAGAGAGAGAGAGAGAGAGACTGGGTATCTTCTTTGATCACTTACTCACCTTACATTTTAAAATAATTTATTTGTGAGTGTGTGTGTGAGTGTGTGTGTGTGTGTGTGTGTGTGTGTGTGTGTGTGTGTGTTCAGGGATGTGAAGGTATGGATTGGGAGACAGAGATAAGGTGGCTATGAGATCCTCTGTTTTTTGTTTGTTTGTTTTGTTTTTTTGTTTTTTTTTTTTTTTTTTTTTTGGTTTTTCAAGAGAGGGTTTCTCTGTGGCTTTGGAGGCTGTCCTGGAACCAGCTCTTGTAGACCAGGCTGGTCTCGAACTCACAGAGATCTGCCTGCTTCTGCCTCCTGAGTGCTGGGATTAAAGGCCTGCGCCACCAACGCCCGGCTGGGAGTCATTCTTTATACCCCTCTACATTATGGGTCCTGGGGCTTGAACTCAGGTCATCAGTCTTGGCAGCAAGCATCTTTACAAACTGAAGTATTTCATTCCCCTTCAGTTCACTTTCTGAGATAAGATCTTTTACCAAACTAGAGACTCACCAAATGGACTTGACATTGCACAATAAGGGCCCAGGATCTGCTTGTATTTGCTCCCTGCCCTTGTGCTGGGATGCAAGTATACACCTCTACAACCAACCTTCACGTGGGTGCTGCGAATCTGAACTCGGGTCCTTGTGCTTGTGCACAAGAGTAGGCTCTTTACAATACAGTTAACCTCTCTACCTGGCCCTTCTATTGTTTTTGGTGCTTTGGGTTTTCATTATTTTCTCCTTCACCAGCCCTGAGAAGGTTTTCTTTTTCAGGCCACGATTATCTGGCACGGACTCAGCTTCTGAGCTCTGCACATTCTGGTCTTCACAGAAAACCCACTCACACTTTCAAGACTTGAGCCTTCAGATCCCATTGGCTCCTCCCCTGGGGGGGGCAGAGCACCAGTACTCCACACCTGTAGGAGGATAGGCTGTCTCTGTACGTGGGCTGGGTAGGGGATTTCTCCAACTGTAACTGCAGGTTTGGAAGTCACTGTTTGCCTCTCTTCATTTCAGAGGCCATCCATCAATTTCTCGATAGAAAGATGGTGTTTACTAGTGAACTTTAGCCTTTCTGAGGTCAACAGCCCCACGAAGCAATTTCCTGGATTTAGAAAGGTAAGGCCCGAATCTTTCCTGGCTGACCTCGGAGGCAGAAGGTGAGCTTTCCATTCCTAACCCCCACTCTGTTAAACTCCTCTCCTCTCCTGCCTCAGGTCTAATGGCCCCACAGCTGCCCTCACCACTTACATAGCCCACTCACAAAAGCCACAGGTCTTAGTGAGTAATTTCACTCATTCACTGGACAGATTTTCTTCCATCGTATGTCATGTGCCAGTCTTTGTGACAGAGCTGAGCACTGAGAGAAACAAGAGAGTCTCCACTCCGGGGTGCTCAGACTAGCTGGAGAGACCCAGAGATTATGACTGCTGGGACATGGGCTCATGACTCACAGAGAGCTTGAGTGGTGCTGGAGTGATTAACTAGATACCCTCAACAAACTAAGTAATCAGCTAATGATCACTCAAGAGTTTTCTCCTCCAGGGAAGGGGAGGGGTTAAGGAAGGGGTGGGGTAACAAGGGAGGAAATGTCATGTAGTTTCTCTCCTGCAGAATCAATCATGCAAGCACGTGTGTGTGTGTGTGTGTGTGTGTGTGTGTGTGTGTGTGTGTGTATGTGTATGTGCATGTGTGTGCAAGTGCCCGTGCATGCTTGTGCATGTGCTTGTGGGGTGTGTGCACATGTGTGTGTGTTACGACATGAAAGCAGAAAGGAGACTTTGGAGGAGACAGAGGGATGGAGGAAGATGTATGGAGGGGGTAAAGATAAGCAAGGTACAATAACATACATGTATGAAAACATCATAGTGAAAGCCAGACTTTGTAGGTTAACAACAATGAAAAGTTAGGAAAATAACACTTGGGAGTAAATTTAACCCAAAAGGTGAGAGATCGGCACACTGAAAAAGTACAGACCTAAACACAGATAAATAGAAAGATACCCAATGTTCATAAATTGAAATAATTAATATTGTTTATACTATTCAAAAATGATCTTCAGATTTAAAGCAATTGCTGTGAAAATGTATGGCATTTTCACTAAAATAGAAAAGAAACACACTAAAATTTATTTGGAACCACAAAACACCCCCCAAAAGAACATAACTTGAAGCTTCAAATTTCCTGTTTTCAAATTACACTACAAATCTATAGTGATTAAAACAATGCTAGGGATGCAAAAGAGACACACAGACTGACAGACCAAATAAGTCACACACCTATGGTGAACTAATTTTCAATAAAGTTGCCAAGAATGCCTAGGTGAAGACGTAGTCCTCAATAAGTGATGGATACCCACATGCAGAAGGGATTAGGGCCAGCAATGGCCCAGTGAGGAAGGCACGCACTGCCTGATGACCTGAGTTCCAGCCCCAGAATCCACATTGTGAAAGGAAAGCACCTGGGTATCACAAGCTGTCCTGTGATTTGTGCCCACATGCCATACTATGCATGAGTCCATCCCAATATATCTGCAGAATAAATGAATGGAAAAATAAATGTAATAAGAAATTGTTTTTGGTTTTTTTGAGACAGGGTTTCTCTGTGTAGCTTTGGATCCTATCCTGGCACTCGCTCTGTAGACCAGGCTGGCCTCGAACTCACGGAGAGTGCCTCTGCCTCCCAATGCCTGATGTAATAAGAAATTTTAAAACAGAGTGAACTAGACCTTTGTCTTCTACCACATAAAAAAAATCAACATAGATAGAAGGCTTACATTGAAGACCTATAAATGCAAAGCTATGAAATAAAAGATTTTTAAAATGAAGAAAAGCTCTTTAACATTGGTTTGAGTAATGCTCTTTTAAAGTCTAAAGCCCAGAGCTCATGCAACAAAATCAAAAATAGACAATGGGATTACATCATAACAAAGTGCTTCAGTGCAGCAGAAGGAGGGAAAGTATCGGAACTAGATATACATAGCAAGGGTTAATATTTGAAATACACAAGTAACTCAACAACTCAGTAACAGAATGTGAAACAACCTGAAGAGAAGGCCAGTAAAAACTGGGCCAGGAACTTCTCAAAAGAAGACACACGATGGCTGATGGGTATATGAAAATGTGCTCAGCATAAGAAATCACTCAGAGAAATAAGTGCCAGTCAAAATTACTATGAGAGAGCTAGAGAAATGGCTCGTTAGTTGAGAACATTTGTGATGGTGGGTGTCCTTCTGTATATATGTTTCTATTATTGTTTGATGAATAAAGCACTTTTTTGGCCAAGAGAGGCAGGAAGATAGACTGGACTGGGAGACAAGGAGAATCCTGGCAAAAATAGGTAGAGAGGTACTGTGAAGATACACCATGTAGCAGTCAAAAGGAGTAACAGGTCCGGGCAATCTCCAGTAAGCCAAGGCCATGTGGAAATACATAGATTTATAGAAATGGGTTAATAATTAAGCAGAGCTAGCCAATAAGAAGCCCTAGCCATTGGCCAACAGTTTTTGTTTGTTTTTGTTTTGTTTTGTTTTGTTTTGTTTTTTTGGTTTTGGTTTTTGGTTTTTTGAGACAGGGTTTCTCTGTGTAGCTTTGGAGCCTATCCTGGCACTCTCTCTGGAGATCAGGCTGGCCTCAAACTCACAGAGATCCGCCTGCCTCTGCCTCCCAAGTGCTGGGATTAAAGGTGTGCGCCACCAACATCGGGCCAACAGTTTAATAATTAACATAAGTCTCTGTGTATTTATTTGGGGCTGAGGAGGGCTGTGGGATCTGGTAGGACAAGTAACTCCAGCAACACATCTGTCCCTCTTTCCAAAGGCCAGAGACTGATTCCCAGCACCCACTTCTGGTAGCTCCAGATGGTAACTCAAGCTCCAGGACATCTGTCACCCTCTTCTGGTCATATGTGCAGCTGCATGCTCCAATCCACTCCACTTGGGAGTAGCACAGGAACACATTCCAAGAATAATTCCATGTTTTAAAGAAACCGAGGTCACCAAATTCTTGTCTTATTTTCTTGGAGTTTTCTTACAACCACTCAGAATTCTCCTCACATGACTTCATTCTTAGACTGTGTTCCCAGCAGGTATATGTATACACAACAAAAATATATATGCAATGTATATGAATGCAGGTCAAACTTAAAAAAGAAAGGAAAGCTGACTTTTGTCTCAATATGGATAATGTGGGAGACATTATGGTTTGTGAAATAAGCCAGACATAAAAATATTTTAACTAGTATATGATCTCACATACATGTTATGTTTTTGTAGTTTGAATGAGAAATGCCAGGTGAGAACAAGATGCAAGCTACTGTGTTTGAACACTTGTTCTCCTGCTGGTGGCGCTATTTGGGAAGGTTATGGCACCTTTGAGGAGGCAGAGCTTTGCTGGAATAAGTGGGCTACTGGGAGTGGACCTCAGGGTTTTATACAAGACCTCAGGTCTCATTTCCTGTTCACTCTCTGCTTCCGGCCTGCTGTCATATCTTCCCTCAAGATGGACTCTAACATTTTGGAACTGAAAAATAAGATACACCTTTGAGTTCTTAAGTTGCTCTTGTCAGAGTATTTTATCATGATAATTGGAAAATAAACTAGGACATATGTGAAATCTAACAAAGGGAACTCATGGGGTGTGGCTAGAATTGTGATTACCAATGATTAGGGAGAAGGTGGTGAGACGCTGTGTAAAAGACAAATTTTCAGTTAGATAGGAGAAGTTTCAGAGGTCTATACTGTAACATGGTGCTTATAGTTAGTAATTTAACACTGAATTATATTTTTGAAAATAGCTAAGAGAATAGATTAAGTCTGTGAGCTAAAGCACATTACACCATGTGCATGTGTTTCAAAACATGCTGAACGCGATCAACATACACAATCATTACATTAATTCCATGATAGTTATCTTAAATTCACCTGAGTTTATGCCTGTGTGATTATCTATCATTTCTGGGGGAAATTACAATACAGAAATGATTCTCTGCTAAGGAGACTTCGAGTCTGCTGAAATTACTGTACCACTTCAGTGTTCGGGACCCTAGTACACTTGCAGTTACTCGCCATTTGCTCTTTCTTTCCTTCTCTTTCTTTCTTTCTTTCTTTCTTTCTTTCTTTCTTTCTTTCTTTCTTTCTTTTCTTTCTTCTTTCTTTCTTGCTTTTTGTTTGTTTGTTTGTTTTCTGAGACAGGGTTTCTCTGTGTAGCTTTGAAGCCTGTCTTGGAACTTGCTCTGTAGACCATGCTGGCCTCAAACTCACAAATATCTATTTGCCTCTGCCTCCCAAGTGCTGGGATTAAAGGTGTGTGCCACCACCACCTGGCTATTTGCTCTTTCTTGTGTGTGGACTAAATGACTTCTTGTGTAGTGTTTCTATGTTCAATATTTGAGACTACTTCTGGGGTCACATGATTCTTCAAGAAAACACAATATATTATAAGCCAAGGTTTTTATTTCAGCAACATTGTTTATATCAGATTTCATATATCAAAGATGAAAATTAGTATTTTGTTCTTAGCAAACATGACTGTTCTCCTCTCTCTGATTATGCTACTGAGCAGGGAGGAAGGGTATGCTATTTATTCCATGCACTGAATCAACTGTCTTGATTCTTGAATATTTTGTGTATGCCTCCCTCTAAATCTATAAAGTAAGCCTTAGTATCTTAATTTTTTTCAGGTGAGTAAACTGAGATCCCCAAGAATGAAGAGCTCTTTTTTGCCTGAGGGTCATGGTAAGAACCAGATGGTGGGAACTGAAGCTCAGTTGTCTTCTGGTCATCACCATCACATCTCCACATCATCATGCACCAGTAATGTTGTGATAGCATCCAGCTCCCTTGATCTTCAGCTCCTCTCTCTGTGTGCTAGTCTGTTTCTATCACTGGGTTGTGGCACTTACTATTAAATCATCAATTAGGATAGTAAATTCAGAAAAAAATATTTCTTGGAAGAACTCGAGGCTTGCTCACTCTGTCTTGCTCAAATGGCTTTTTCTGAGAGTTGGCTTTCAAGGTAGTACACAGGACTTACAACTTCTTGAGCTTAGTGATGCTCTCCCGAGGACATGTTCTTTCTTCTAATTGAAGTCTTCTTCTTTGGCTGACTTCCAAGAGGTCTACCAGATTTCTTTTTCTTTTCTAAAGCTGAAGCAGATTATATATGACATTCCAAATCATTTTTCAAGTTGCTATTTTGTGCTAGCAGCCAGATTTCTTAGCAAACTACATTGGAAAAGCAAAAGGCATAGACCCAGAAGCAACAAGTAAGCCTTTAGAAGATGTTGTTTAAAAACTTTCTTTGGGAAAACTAAACACACACGCACACACACACACACACACACACACACACACACACACACACACACACACACAGACATTCTGCTGGAACCTCCAGCTCGCTCCTGCTCCATTTCTCTTTTCTGTCTCTCCAAATCCCACCCTCTCAGAGAATCTCCAATAGAGAAGAGCCTCCAAAAAGCCCTGTTCAGCATTCTTGGCAACAACAAAGGTAGCTCCTCCCCTGAAGTTGCCGGTAGCCCAAGACCACACCTGAAAGTGTACCATACCTGGGCACAAACCCAGCTTATGGAGGGCACATCTTCACCCCTCGCCTATAGGGTACATAAGCGCCTTGCCATAGACTGGCCGTATGATTTCCTCTTGCCCCTTCTCCCATCCTCATCTCTGGGGACTGGAGGACTCACCCGGGAGTTGCTTTGCTCAGGATAAATGTGGCCTTTTACTATTTTAATTCCACTTGATTTGGCTTACTGTGTCTGTGGAGAATGCTATTATCTCAATCCAGAAAACCTATTAACACACACCAGGCCACCCCCCCCCACACACACACACACGTTCTCACACTCTTTATTTCAGTGGTTAAGACTGGATTTTCCTAAACTTTTTATGTGTATGTTGCTTTCCAAAGATGTGCCTCAAGGGACATAATGGTCTCCTAACAGGGACCCAAGGATATCTCCTTCACTAAACTTAGTGTTCTCTCCTGTGAAACTGGTAGAGAAGGGCCCATGATCTTCCTCTATGCTATTCTCTGTTGTTGCTCTTTATATCCTGGTTTATTTCATACCATAAAATAAATACAGTGAGTATGTAGGAAGAGGGAGTTGCTTAAAGTTCCTTCCTATTTGAAGCAAAGAGCACAAGGAATCTTACTTCCCAGAAAAACTCCTGCTATGTAATAGAGGTCAAAAATATTTATCCAGTCAACTAAAGTTATAGTTAGGCATGGCCATGTCTTATTCTTAACCCAGACTTCTAGAGTAAAGTCAAAGTGACCTTTGCCCCTTACTTAAGTGGCACTTGATGAGGGACTACATTTTACTTTCCTGCTCCATAGAGGAACAAACCAACCAAACATGATAAAACAGATGGAATTGGGGTCTTTGTAGGACGTTGGGGGTCCAAGGGCCTCTGAGACCTGCACTAAAGTGAAGACTGGAAATACCAATCTCTTAAAAAGTTTTGCTAGCCTCGGGTGACAGTGTTAACACAGTGTTAGGCTGCCTTTTCCACAAAACCAAACAGAAGAAAACCCATCAAACCCACCCCCCACTGCCCACAGGCAGCAGGATGGCTGTGTGGAAGAAGGGGCCAGACTGGGCAGAGGTGACCGTTTCCTGACCAAGTGTCTTGTTTGATCAGTTTTATTGGGAGAAAGAAAGAGAAGGAGGAAGGGAGGAGGGGGGAGGGGGCGCTTTCATGCTGAGCATTTATTTGGAAGTTCTGGGCAGATTAACTTTTGGGACAAGTCAGAACTAAAAACTTCATTGGGAATGCTACATACGCTCCAAAGGCCAACAGGAGAATTTAAGTTAGATGTGATTAGTATGAAGAAAGTTACATTTATTGTACTCTTATGTATAATTGATCACATGAAAGGCCTTTTGTAACTATAAAAGAGACAGCCTATTAAATTGTTTTACCCGGAGGATTATACAAATTTGCCGGTATCAGATTGGATCACCAGCCTATTGGCTTGCTAGTGGCATTAAATCATTAAGGTGCTTATTTTAATTCATATATCTTCCTTGTATTTATTATGAAGCAAATAGCTCCTTCCCCACCTTAGCTTTATTCTGAGCATCAGAATCAATGGTTCGGTTTCTCCTCCAGTAAATAATGAGACTGATGCTTGGGCCTCTACAGGTCACATCTGACAGATTTTGAGACAGAAAATCTTACTTAAGGCCTTAGTCATGGTCTGTAGAGAAAGCCAGAGGCCACCAGCATCTCCTGACTTGGGTACAGGGGCCATATGCCCCTTGAACTGTGCCACACCTTCCCATTCTCCAGAGCTGAATGTGCGTGGGTGGTAAAGGTTAAGTTATAGAGGCACCTGGCGCTGTGCACCAGCAAACTGGTGACTATGCTTATGACAGAAGTAAGACTGGCTGCCATTTCTTATTTATTTCAAATGGCCCAAAGAACATGGAAACTTGAACTTAACCCATAGACGATTCGGGAGGGCACAGCTGCAAATCACAGCCTGCATCACAGAGCAGTGGAACCCAATCTGTCATTGTCCTTTCTCTTGATTTACATTTTCCATTTGGAGAAGTGCACATGGCAGACCCCTGTCAGGAGAAATGGGGGGGCTGGAATCGGATGGTTGTGCTGCCCTATGAAACTTGTCTAGTTAAGCACGTCACATTTCTTCCAGACCCAATAACATGGTGACTAACCAGCTTTTCATTTTAGAGACGTTGCCAAAACTTTTGGCTGTGCTCACTGCTAAGGACACTGCCACTATCTCCCGTTCCCCTTTGTCCTCAAAGCAGTCCTTGCCGTATGCTGATTTCTGCTTGCCACCAGATCAATTCCACTCAGATTTTAACTGAGAGGTCAGAAGGTGTATGGGTACCTATAAATCTAGAGCTTTGTCAGTCTATTGCAATTTGAGAGAGAAGGGCGGGGAGGGGAGAGAAAGAGAGCTCACTAAGTAAATGGCATGCAGTTTTAGACAAAGTCAGTTGCTATTAACATTTTTAAAAAACAATCAAGATATTAAAGCTAGAAAAGGAAATTCTAAAGATCATTTTGTGCTTGGGATGATAATTGCTTTATGACATTTTGGTGTCGTTACAACATGAAATGAGGAGGGTAAAATGTTTCCAGAGTGTTTCGTTGGATGCCCTGTTAGGAAGCTATTAAAAGTCACGATGATGCTGGCAAAATGACTTCAGTGTGTGCCTCTGGATACCTGCGCAGGAAAGAGTAATGAGCCGAGGCTACAGGGCAAATGATTCCAATGTGTGCCTCCAAGAATGGACTTTTTCCAATTCTGTTGTGTTCAAACTGTATTGGAAGACTAAATTCACAAGCAAGAAGGTCAGGGTGGGGGAATGTGGAGATTAGTCTCAATTGTGGTGGCAAAATGAAACGAGACAATAACACGAATCATAAGCATCAGACGTGAACTCCATCCCCCTTGAACCCAGACTGTCTGTGTGATGATGAGCCCTCAAAACCAGGGCAGCCTCATTTTGCTCACCACGATTAACAATGGAGTTCTTTATTGAACTTTTAAAAAGAGATTTTATGTGTTAAGAAGCTTAAAAACAGTGTGTTCTGTGCTAAAGAGGAGGCCAGTCTGTATCTGAAATTTGAAATCTGCATTAATGCAAGAAAAAAAAACTTCTATTTTCTTTAGAAGATTGAAAATTCAGTAACTCCAGCCTCAGGAAAAACTCCTGGCATAGTATTCGTCATCCCAGAAATGGTAAATGTAAACCTGTGATGCAGGCAGCCAGAAAACCTCTCTCAAACATATTTAAGAGTCACAACCAGGCACACACCAATCTTCTACATCTCTCATGATCTCTCCCATTTCCCACAGATGTTACCTCCTGCTGTGTAATCTTCTCATCCAAAGAGGCCCTAAGACTCAAAACATCTGGAATATTCTGTTATAGGAGGAAAACGGGGTGAAAGCAAACATTCCTTCCCGGCTGTCCATAAAACCAGGCTCACTTTCCAGTGTTTGCCAGGAGGTCAGTGTTTGTAAAATGCAACCAATTTTCACAGTCTTCTGAGCCAGTATTTTTTTTCTTTCAATGCACAGTGGAGCCTTGTCTTGTGTGACTTGGTGTTCATTTGTATGTACAGATTTGCATGTGTGCTATTTATATGTACTTGATGACTCCAAAACCGTGGTGACTGTCTCCATAGTTGTTATGATAAGAAAATGTGAAATTTGTTTTTCCAGGACTCAGAAATAAAGAAATAAGAAATTAGTTGAGATTAATATCTCCCATCACAAACACAGTGGGGAAGGTGGGTCTCACTGGCTCCTGGAAGCAAAGTGCCAGTAGAACCATTAGGCACCATGCCACTTTCTTTCTCCTCTCATGGTACCACACACGTTTTCCCCAAACCCTCTCTTCTGTCACAGTTATGTGACAAGGTGAGGAATCTACATTATCAAACAAAGAATGGGTGACACAGACAGAGTAAGTGGGCTGAGGTCTCTTTAACAATGCCATGGAAAAGAAAACTGAGTATGTTCGTTTTGTCTTATTTTTGAATCCCTGATTTTACCTAATTCTGTTTTGTTTCTAAACAAAATAATTTTGGTTTTAGATTAGCTGAACATGAATCCAAAGAAAGAAAGAAAGGGAGCCCTATTCAATTTCAACCCAATTGCAATCGTGTGCAGTTTATGCAGAGCTGGTCCCCCAAGGTTCTTTCTCCCAGCTAGTCACCTCGTAGCCGTCTTAGCTCTACATGCGATTTGTACAGCAAAGGCAACGAACAGCACATTTCTCAGAATGTATCTATGGATGTGTTTCTGTTTATATATTATGTGATGACTTAAACCACGGTGGCTGGAAATACAGTTTTAGTAAGAAAATGTGAAACATCTTTAATCCATACTCAGAACTATAGAAATATTTTATAAAAGATCTCATTTTTAATTACACGAATGTGTATTCTGTATAAATATGTGACTTGAGTCAGGTGCACCCTTGGAGGACAGAAGAGGGCATCAGATCCCCTGGAGCTGCAGTTAAAGGTGATGCGAGCCTCGTGATGTGGGTACCATGAATGGAACTCCAGCCCTCTGGGAGAGCTGCAGGCACTCTTCCTGCTGAGCCACCTCTCCAGCCCCCAACACTTTGTAATTCTCCTTATTTTTAGGGTTATTAGTAGCTGCTTAGGTTCACTGGTATTTAGGGAGAAAATTCCCCTTTCAAAGACAGATCTATGTAGATTCTGACTACACCAACCCCTTCTACCTTGCTCAGCACCACTATCAAAGCCCTCAGAAAGACCGAGTTTCATTTCTTTGCCTTTTAACATGTTTCAGAAGCCCCTCAGAGAAAGTGGTCCTGTCACCAAGTGGTATTGTTATTAAAGTTATTATATGCATATGCACTGCCACTTACTTTTGAAGAGTAAATATTTGTGCTAATTATATCAGTGTCATCCACTGTGCTAATTATATCAATATCAACATGTTGGTATTGATATAATTAATTAGCACAAAGCTCTACTCTTCAAAAGTACATGGCGGCATCTCTGATTCATTCACTGTGAGGAAACAAGAGTGAAGTACAGTGCTATAGTGCTTTACTTAGGCTCTGATATGCAATCAGCTTTAATAATTACCTCATACTGTACATGGCCTTAGACACACAAAATGATGTTTTTCCAGGTTTCCTGGGAATTGGATGCTAAGATGGAAATCATTTGAGAAGCTTTCCCCAACATTCTGCATCCTGATTAACTGATGCTCCAAGAAGTAAGCTGCCCACAATTAACCCTAAAGATCCCAGAAAAGGTGGGTAGAATGAATTAAAGCATTAAAATACAGAGGAAGCAACTCTCTGAATTAGCTGCCCTTATTCAACAATTTCCTGCCTGTGAGATTCTGAAAGGGGAAACCACTGTGAGAATCAGAAAGGCAAGAGAAAAACTACAGTGCTGATCGCTCAGAGAAGTGCGCTGAGTTCAGTTTGAGCCCCCACACTATGTAACAAGTTCCCTGTAATTGTGGCCCTTGTGAATGACACTAGTTGTGGCAGCCAATTTTTGTTGTCAACTTGATACACCTGGGAAGACAGAATCTCAGTTAAGGAATTGCCTTGGTCAGCCTGACATGTGGTCATGTCTGTGAAGTGTTTCCTTAATTGCTAACTCATGTAGGAGAGCCCCAGACACTGTCAGTGATGCCATTCCCAGGCATCTGAACTTAGCTCCTATCAGACTCCTGAGCAAGCCAGAGCGATTGAGCCAGGAAGCAGCTTTCTTCCACACAGTACTTGCCTCCATTCCTGCTTCTGCTCCTGCCTGACCTACCTCCGCGATGGACCGTGATCAGGATGTGTAAGTCAAACAAACCCTTTCCTCCCCACATTGGTTTTTGTCACGGTGTTTATCACAGTCAAAGGAAAGAAATGTAGGACAATGGTTCTCATTTATTGTTTTCACCCTACATATAAAACAGTTTTCCATGTGTCATTTTACTGAATGATCACAACAGTAATACAGTAACAGTAATTCTTCATAGATGAAAAAACTGAACAGCTTGTGCTTGAGACAGCCTAGAATTCTAGTCACATCTTTGCCCCACTGTCCTTCCTGCCTCCCTAGTGGATATGCACAAGAAACTCCAGAAGAGGTGTTCTACGGGTCTTGCCTCATTAGGGCAAGAAGGCGGTGCCTTGAGGCACCCAGCCTTGGCTCCCTATAAGACTATACAGGCTTGTCTAGAGAGGCATTTAAAATGCAACTGTGCCACAGCTAGGAAGTCAGAAGCAGTGAGCTAAGATGCAGCCCCTTCCTTTATTCCTGGATTCATGAGCCCTGAGTAATGTTTTGAAAATGATACCAGCAAATTATGAAAAACACCAAACTTCCAAACTTTTACTAAGGGGAACCAATCATAGGCCAATTTAAGAAAACAGAGTTTGATGTTACATTTCATTTATTCTTTGAGAATTTTATGCATGTATGCATGATCACACTCAACTGTCTGTTTTCTCACGCCCTCTAAAGACTCGTGTTTGGTGTCTTCACGTGTTGGTCAGGTTTGTTCTCTGCAGCATCACCGACAACTCCTTCAGTGTGTCACAGTTCCTTTCTCTCATGTGGGCCAACCTCAGGGAGGCTTGGTTTACTCTTCTTAGAGCAGTGCACAGCATTCCTCTTTTAAGTGTTCTCCCGACTCCCACCTGGACATTCCCACCCTCGTCCCAGCATGGGCAGTAAAGGACCACCCCAAAGACTTTGCTCCCCGTTTTACCTTTGTTATTCTCTCATCTGCCTATCTGTGCTTAGAGGACACTGCCTTCAAAGAGGCATTTGTAAGTATCGTAACACTTTGAATATGTGTTTTTATTTCTTTCCCTGTGGAGTTAGCGGCATCCATGGTCATGGTCAGAGTCAGCTCTTAAAAGTGCTTTTCATCTTCAAAGACCTCCATGTTAGATGGGGCCCTCAAGGTGGGCTTGGCTCAGAGGCTGCTCTGGTCAGGTAGCTAAATGCATTAATTAATGACATGTGCTCTGTCTCAGACAAGGGTCACAGACAGATTTATCACATTCTTTGATTTATTCTGACCAGTTTTGTCCTTGTCATTCCTTCAAAAGCTATGGCCCATGACATGCCGTTTTGGTGGGGTGACACTTCAAAGTGGTACATGCTCCTGGTGGAGGGGTTTGCATTTTACCCCTGTTAGGGCTACCTTGCTCTTCAATGCAGTCAGAGAGGAAAGCCGATCTTTAGAAATTCACTCCCACTTTCCCCCCTCTTTTCTTCTTCCTATGTCCTTCTTGTCAATGAATGTCTCAAGAGTAAACCCATCCACTGTGCTGGCCTTATTCTGTAGGGACAGTCACTTAGACTCTTCCTTTGTCCTTGTATGTTTTCCTGTCTCAAGTCCTCCCTCCCACCCTCGAGGTTGGCCGGGGTCATAGGGAAGAGAAAAACTCCTTTTGGACATCAGTCCCGGAGGATCGAGGTCCTTCATGGACTTTGCATTTCCAGCCATTTCCTCGTCACTGCCTCTCCTATCCCTCCACTTCCTGTAGAGGGTTCGCCCTTCCTCTCTCCCTGCTCCCTTTGGCCCTTCCTGTTTTCTGTCTTGTCATTCTTAGCGCTCTCCTTCCCTGCTCTCCCCAGCCATCTTTTCTTTCCTTCCTCTTTCCCTTCTAAATGTGAACCTCTTGCAGATTAAGTAACTTGCCCCTGGATAAAAATAGTCAGAGCAGGATTTGAACACTAAGCTGAGCGATTCACTAGCCTGCCTTTGCTTTCTCGGTTTTGAAAGGAACGGGTTCATTAATTTGTAACACAGCAAGAATCATTGATAAGCCATTGAATGTGTTATACATCCCCTGAGAAAGCCCGACCACTTCCCTAGGCCCGTCCCCTCATACATAAAACAGAGGGGTTAGTCTGCTAATAGGATCTTCTGGTTCAATTTAAGCCTGTAGGTATGATAATTAGAATGAGAGCTTCCATGTCCTTGTTTCAATACAAGGATAATAACTACCTCATAAGTTTGGGGTAATAATTACATTAGAGAATGCACATAAGAGCCAGCATGACTTTCTCACAGAGTAATTATATAAAAATGATCCTTGCCATTCATGGATTGTGAGACTATTAAGGTCAAACACTTTGCTAGGCGCTTAAGCTTTCAATCCTTCCTTTATCCCAGTGGGGAGAGAAAAGGGGTCCATGACTTCATTTGTGTTCTGATGTGTAACATTGCTTCACCCTATCTGAGATGCCTTTGAGCATAAGTGACGGAGAGTCAAGGGGGGATATTTGGGGGCAGAATATTCCCAGGCATTACAAGTAATGCTTGTAGGCAGTTACCAAAGGAACTCTGCTCATAATATTCTTTCCTGGAAAATCATCCAAGGCTGGACCATTTCCACAAATAGGACCAGGAAAATTCCCATGGTACTGAAGCACTTGTGTCCAGGAGGTGAGGGGTCAACTTCTGCTCCCTTTTCCCAGTGGAGTAGTGCAAGTTATCCCACGGGCCACAGGGTATAAGGAGAGTTGATGTGTTGTGTGGGAAAGTGGAGAGTACTCGGCTGGGAGACCTGAGTTCTCCACCCTGCACTGCACCAACCTGTTGGGATTCTGGAAAAGCCACTCTACCTGCCCCAAAAGAGGAACCATTTCCAGGTTCACTGAATCAGAACCACTAGGGAGTTAGACAAAGATGCCTCAGCCCTTCATTAAAGTTTCTGATTCAGTCACTTTGGAGCAGGGCCCAGGCATCAGTAACTTCTAAAACCTTGCCAGGTTGTTCTAATATGCAGCCAGCACTGAACCATTTGGTTAGGTGAAATTCCATCATCTCTATGTTAATCAAGCCTCTTTCTCTCTAAATTCAAGTTTGAAAGCTTAACCTGAAGAGATACTGGTCACTAAGGAGATATTCTTCTTCATAAATCTCTTAGCACTATCTGTTTGCAAGGAGAACTAGCACCGTTTTTTGTGTCTGACTTGTTCTTATCACATGCCTACTACACATAAGCTGCTTGAAGATGCCAACAAACAACTTGATTCCCATGGGCTCAGTTGCCTCAAAGCTCAAGCGTCTCCCTGCCTCAAATTCACTCTATCCTCTGGGACATGGTCAAAAGCTCAGAGTACTTTTCCATCTGGAAAAGCCACTGGGGAGGGCGACTCTGCAACTACAGCAGATGAGGCATTTGGCTGACCTTCCTGTCTTTGCTGATAACCGCCCAGGGACTGGGTGAGAACCAACCTTCTTTGCAACCCCGGTATTATCCCTTCTACTCCAACTACCCATAATTCCAAGAGGTCAGGGGAGCTGCCATTAGAGTTCAGAGAGAGCTAGACATTTGCTGTGGTGTTGACTCTGGTGAGAGAAACAACACTCCTGGGCACTCAAAAGATTTGCCTCTAAGTAAGAGGTAATGATTGTGAGTTTTAGACATGTTTAGGTTAATTCCTCCTAAACCCAAATATTTATTCACAGCCCATTTCTTTCCAGAAAAGATTTAAGGCAAAGGATCAAAAATTGGCTAGATACCAAAGCATATCTCCTTTAGACAAAAGCTAGATTGATGGTCCACAGAACTGTCTAGAAAAGGAACTCCAGTTGGCATCTGTAGGATGCCTGTTATCCATTTCGAGACACATAGTACATTAATTCTATCATGTCTCTCTCTCTCTCTCTCTCTCTCTCTCTCTCTCTCTCTCTCTCTCTCTCTCTCTGTGTGTGTGTGTGTGTGTGTGTGTGTGTGTGTGTGTGTGTGTGTGTGTGTGCTTCTCTTCCTTCTTCAAATGTCCCAGCATTTTTGAGGGCCACAGAGAAGTATAGTGTGTGAGGGAGATAGCCTTAGAAAACCTAGTCCTTAACTCTCTGGCAATGGGAAGAAATTTCCAACATGATTTTCATATTACAACCAAACAGACTTTAATGTCCTATACTGCTGACCACATTGCACCACATTAATGTAAATGTAGAAGTTATACAGATCACAAAGATGGACAAATTCCAATTCTTAGAACAACTCTTGTTTTGAGGGAATTGCCGATTGGTATATTACTAGAATCCTGCCCAAAGTCTCTCTGCTTCGAGGGTTACTGTGGAAAAGTGTGGAGAGCAATGGAATAGGCAAATGACCTCATTTAACAGGCGAGGAATCTGAAACCAAGAGTCATTTCACAACCCACTCAGCTGCACACATGGCTAGTCAGAGGCAAAGCTTGGCATAGTATGTTCATCTCCTTCCCATGGTATGCCCCAAGTTTTGTTAGTACATGGGAGGACATCACTGAGACTGAGTAGGAAATGCTTAACCATGAACTTGAGTGGGAACCCTGGAATCACAACGAGGAATTAGATGGGCAAGTCTAGATCATTTACCTGCACAATGCTGAACTTGTCTGTGACTTCTGCAGGCTTCAGATCTGGCTCTGGCACCATGAGCCAAGGATGCAAACAATTTGTCTTTGATGACTGTTCCAGGATTGTCACTTTCATACCTAACACTTCCTTGTGTTTGATTGTATGATCATTCAGCCTGGTCCTGAATTGAATCACAAAGTCCATTCTGATTGACTTGCCCATGGCTGATGAAGCATGCAAGAGTGTAATATTATTAACGTGTGTGTGTGTGTGTGTGTGTGTGTGTGTGTGTGTGTGTGTGAGAGAGAGAGAGAGAGAGAGAGAGAGAGAGAGAGAGAGAGAGTTCACTAACTAAATTTACTCTCTTTCTGAGAACAAAAACTATGGCCCTATTTCCTTTGCATCCTTAACAGAAGTGATGAACAGTTATTCCCGGAATAAGCTCTTGGCCCTATTGACCCCCTAGGGGAAGCTCAAAGATGATAACAAGGAGTGCCACCATAAGCATTCAGTCAACATCAGAGAAGTACATTCAGTCCTTCCCAATCTTTGGACTCAGCCACACGCTGAAAATATTTTTTAAAATTGCATCTCTACTGAACACTCACAGACTCATTTGCCTGCATTGGTGCCCTAAACAAAACAAGTATTTACATAGCATTTGCATTGTATTAGGTATTAGAAGTCATCTAGAGACAACTGAAAGTATATGGAGGGTAGAGGTAGGTTATATGTAAATTCTGCACCATCTTCGGTGAAGTACTTGAACATCCTTAGATTTTGGTACCCACGGGGGGCCTGGAGCCAATTCCTCAGAGATAGTAAGGGATGACGTTACTGCAATTCCAGGACATCTAAACCATTTTTGCTTCATACTGAGAGCTGGAAGTTATTGAGAGGCATTTATCTAGATAATGAACGAGGCGGATGGCTTAGACTTAATATGCTTCAGAAAAAGACTACTTCCAATGTGAAGGCATGGATAATTTTATAGGAAGACATCATGAAAATATTTTTCATACTAAGTAATGCCAAAATTTATTATGTACATTTTAACAAAAAAATAAAAAGAGCCATCTATGGCTGATAAGATGACTCAGGAAGTAGAAGTGCTTGCTGCCGAGACTTACAAACCGAGATCAGTCCTGAGAGCCACATTGTGAAAGGAGAGAACCAACTCCTACAAGTTGTCCTCTGGCCTCCACACACATGCTCCACACATGCCCCTCTTGCCCAAACAAACAAACAAAAGCATAAAAGAATAAATGGAGCCATCTCACTTATGCACAAATGAATAATGCCTATTAACAATTATTCTGAATCCAGGACAAATCTTTTGAAGGAGATTGAGAATAATCAATACAAAGTTCCCCTCACGAGAAGGGGATCCAGATCTTGTCACTGTGTTTTCCCCAGCATGAGAGTGTTCTGCTCCATGGAAATCCTTGTCACAGTGCCTAGTGGCCTCTTGTTTTTCCTTGCCTTTCTGATGGATAAGGAATAAACTGTATGGCTATCATTTGGCTCCACTGGTTTGACAAAAACACTCCCTTAGAGGAAGAAGACTTCTCCCCAAATTCCTGATTAGGTTTTTATTTTCCTGTTTTGTTGTTGTTGCTATTTATTTGTTTCTTTGTTTTTAAATTTCAAGCTCACTGAGGTTTTGATTGAGAGCAACAGATTTAAGTTTAGGGAAAGCACACCTCAGATTCAATGGGCAACGTGTGGTGTGCGTGTGCGTGTGCGTGTGCGTGTGCGTGTGCGTGTGTGTGTGTGTGTGTGTGTGTGTGTGTGTGTGTACCAGAGGGCATTGCCAGCTGTTTTTCTTCAGACAGTGTCTACCTTATTGTTTTGAGACAAGGTCTCTCACTGGCCTGGAATGAAAGTAAGCTAGGTTGGCTGAACAGTGAGCTCCAGGGGTCCACACCTTCTCCATCTCCTTTGTGCAGCAATCACAAATGCACTGCTACACATAGCTTTTTTTCACTTGGCCCTGGAAGACTGAACTCATGTCCTCATGCTTGCAAGACAAACCTTTACACTCAGCTGTCTCCCTGCACCCATCAACATGGAAATTTTGTATTCAATAGTGTGTGATATCTTGACCATACTTTTCCTGATTTTCCTATCTTGTAATCCTGTGGTTTCCTGTTGTAGTGCTCTCTAAGTCATGTGCCATTACAGAACGTTCTCTTATCTTTCTCTTCATGTCTGCAAAGATCTCTCCGAGTCTTAGTTCTGAGTCCAGATTGACATTCACAATGCCACCCTGCCAACAAGGACAGGCTGGCCCGCTGATTGTCCCCAAGGGCCCACAAATACAGCAGGCTTCGGAACTGCTAAGGGTACACCACTGTGGAGGAAAAAGCCCTTTGTCTATCCAAACCTCAGTCATATCGTCCAAGGGGGCTCACAGCCAATGCCAGATGAAGGGGAGTTTTATGACAGTAACACTTGGCAAGTAAAGCTCAGGCTGAACTCACTTCATTGCATGGAGACTAAACTTCAAGCAGGATGGGAGCTTCGGGTGTTTGCCGCTCTGCCTTGCTGAAGGCCTTAACTGCAGAGGAAGTGCTGTGGTAACATGCAACAGCAGTAATGGGCAGTGTACACACCCCCCTTCACATATGTTCCAAGTTAGAGGGTCTTGCTGCAGGTTCCATGGAATGTGGCATGTTCTGGGATCCACCATATTCTAGTCTGAAGAACAAAGGCAGGCTTTGAATAGCTTTCTGAGAACGAGGTTCAGGCTTCATTTCCCATCCCATTTTCCTGTGCTGTGCCCCCTGCTTCTGGTGCTGGATAAGCAGCAGGCAAAGGTCCACCCTCTGCCTTGTCATCAAGAGAGACCCGGATCTCCCTTCTGACCTCCTGACCACCTTCCTAGCTGTTAACAGGGGTCTTATCAAACTCGGCAAAAGGGGCCCTTAAATTTAGTTAACTGGATTGGGTGAATTCGTCTTTAGAAGGTCTACTTACTGTATCAGATTCTGGAATAAGAAGCCAGTGGCTCTCAACCTCCATGATGTTACAATGTGGGGCTGGTTTCCATTGAGACAGACATGGTTACTGAATGAAATGGATCAGTTCTCCAAGTAGGCATCAGAAGAATAGGTCAAAATGGTCCAACAGTCTCTAAACCTGTATGCATTGTTCCCAGGGACATTGAAGCATATCCCCTTCTATGTCTTTCATCATGTCATGTACATGGTTGTACATCTAAACTAAGAATCTGCATCAAGTCAAAGCTATACCCAGTTGTCATCCTGGATAAAGGGTCTCATAGTTGCCCAGTAAGAGGCATCTAACCACGCCCCACTCCCAAACATGCCCAGTCCCAGAACAGACCCAGCTGCTGTGCTGTGTGCCAAATGCAAGCTCACATTTTAAGCAATACTAATTGGAGTGAACATCTTATAAATAATCTATCCCCACATTCTTTGACCGACATGTGCACTCAGCAAACCAAGCCCCACAGAAGTATGTTCAGAGTGCTTGGATGGGAAGGCCAACGACATCCATGACCCCTCAGTGTCTGTGCAGACAACAAGCTGGACTGTCTCTCTTGTCTGTTCGATTACTTATGCTCCCTATCCAAGTCCAGTTGACTCCCAATGAAATGTGGAGAACTCATGCGAAGCTTTCTCTCTTGCTTGTTTCCTTCCCTTTCTCCAGTCCTTTCTTCCTTTACAAAAAGCAAATGGGGGGGGGGAGAAAATGAACACTTGGCTTTCACGTGTTTTGGGGGGCAGAGCAGGTCTGAATAATTGGAACCAATTAACTTAAGTGAAGATCTCTGAAGCTGCATTTCATTCGAGTGGTTGGCATTTGTGGGAGAAGGCAGTAATTATGTTGCTTGGGAAAATAATTGGCAGTTTGAAGCCACCCGGAAGCACAGTACCCCTGGATATATCTGCATGTTCTGAGAGTGATAGGAAATGTGTTGATGCCTAGGACCTGTTCCCCAAATTCCTTTTACACTTATTTTGTCTCTTGCATCTGTTCTTGCAAAATCTCATAGTTCTGCAGTGTTGTTCAGGGAGTGGGGGTGGGGAGTTGGAGATGGATTTTCCATATTCATGCCCTCAAATAGACCTCAGAGGTCCCCCGTGGGCAGGAAAGAGAAACTTGAGCCCAGTACAATAACATACGCTTCTGGGGTCTCCATGCTCCTCAAATCTATTTTTAAAAAGCATGCTTTAGTAAATTATATATAACATATAGCACATCATGAATGTATGTGTACAAAATGATGAAACGGAATCTCTTCAGGCTGGGATGTCACTCCGCACAAGTTTACATCAAGAGTGAGCCACGCAACCATAGCTTGAGAGGTTGGCCCCCCTCTAGTGTGGAGGTCACACCTACCTGTCTCCTCACTTAGCTTCTGTGCAGAACCCTGACACTGACCATGGGGGATCTGGAGACGAGCATGTTAGGGTGAAGGTTGCTGTTTCTGCATTCCTCAGCCATGGGCAAGTAGAAGCTAGCTTTCCAAGCAGTTTTGCTTCCCCATCACACCCACGAAGTGTGGACTTCACTGTCCCCTTGCTGGACAGGCCAAACTTTGGAGGCTAAACCTCCAAAGTCACACTGGAAGTCACAGCAAAACCAAGGCAAATGCAAGAAGGTGTTAGGTGGTATGCCCGACCCCTCTCCAGGCCTCAACAGGAAAGAAGTAAATTTGTTTGCTATGGCATGTGTTGATTGTGTCCTCCTGCATTTTGGAATGTCTCCCTTGGAACCTCTCTTTACACAAGACTACCATGTCTACACAGCCAGATACTTGAAAGCACCAACATGGCATGAAGATACCAAATTCTATCCATCCTGTCCTTGGCCAGTCCACCGCAGGCACTGGGGCTCACTGTGACTCATCTAAACCACAAGAATATCAGTGACGATGGGGGAAGGAGGAGATTCAGATGCTTGGAAATGAAGGGAATGCCCCCAAACTGCAGTTCACCAGGATTAGCTGGCAAGTGAGGGGTGAATCTTTAAGATCCCTTGAGACCTAGAAACTTCCGAAGCTCAGCCGGAGACACACACACACACACACACACACACACACACACACACACACACACACACACACTAACATAAAACATAAACTGATAGAAGAAGCAGGTGGAAAGAAAGAAGGCATCCCCATCCTTAATATTTGTACACTCTGTTTAGAAGAAGAAGAAGAAGAAGAAGAAGAAGAAGAAGAAGAAGAAGAAGAAGAAGAAGAAGAAGAAGAAGAAGAAGAAGAAGAAGAAGAAGAAAATGGCTGCCCAGTAGGAGGGAAGCTAATCAGGTCAGTGCCTGGATGTCCCCCAAACACCCAGAATGCTAGCAGTTCTGCTGATTCAGGTACTCCCTCCAGAGCACCCAGGATCATATGGACTGTGTTTCCTTGCAAGCGGCCTGGAAATAAGTCAGGCATGGTACACAGGTAGGACTCATGGAGACCACTGACAATGGCCTGCCACCCTGTAGACAGCAAAATACTGTATGACAACATCAAAAGACAAAGAACATGTGTATGGTCTGCACCCCCATGAAAGACTCTGGCTAAGGCCCAGAGCATATTCCCAAATTCTTCTTTAGGGAAGAGGGACCAGTGTTTCATTAGTCAACATTTCTTGGGGATCTATTTATATTCTGGATCTAGGAATGAAAAATTGCCCTTTTAGTGACAAATCTGTATTTCATCACAGAGATGGAACATGACATCTTTAGCTTGGTTATTCTCCTGAGAAGTAGACTCCCCTTTAGTTCAGTGTGCTCAAAATAGAGACCAGGAAGACAGTGAGTTTATTTCAGGCACAATGGAGCAAAATGCCCACAAACCTATGATCTTGGTGTCATTAGACCACGAAGTTTCTTCTCCAAATGGTTCAAATTCCATTTCATGAAATTTCTGAAGAGGCTTCACTGTTCTTTTGTTTTTCACCAGAATCCTAAAAATAGGATGCCACAAATAAAACCAATATTCAGAATGATTAAAAAATGATTATGATTTTAGGCAGTGTAAGCCAACATAGCAAAATTATCATGCTAAGGAACAGACATGCTGAAACTAAGCTTAAATATTTAAATAATGGATCATGAGCGAAAATTGTACTTGTATGCTATTATAGATCTTCATGAATTACACTGTTAACACTCTATTAATATAATAATATTATAAACACTATGGAAGTATATAAATGGGTATAAATATATTTATGTATATATAAATATTAGTATTTATTAATTTGGTTACACTTATAAAGTTAGTATTTAATTTATCACTGGAATCCTAAAATAATGTTATAATCCATTTTTGATATCACTGGTTTTCTGATTGAAAAAATACTACTGTCAAACGCAACCAAGTCAGCCAGTCTTGGTGGTACACATTTTAATCTCAGCACCTGGAAGGGAAACGAAGGCAAATCTCTTTGAGTTCTAAGCCAACTTGGTCTACATAGTGAACTCTAGGTGGTAGATGCTGATTGAAGAATATCTAAGACCTGGGCATGCACATGACATAGTCATAACTAGCTCAGGCTGAATGGAACTGGGTTAACGCTCACGCTGAAAAGCCTTAGGAAGGAGCCCTGCAAGTTTTCCACCCATTCAAAGACACAGAAGAATGCGGAACAATCTGTGACTGGAGCTGGATATTTCCTCTTGAAGTGGCAGAGACTTGCTCCGGATGATACTTCCAAGTCCCTTTGTATTGAGAAGGAACTTTGGGGACAAGGAAGTGAAGAGTTGGGATACATTCTGTTTATTGGACCTTGAAGATTACATTGTTAGTGACAAAAGATGGAAGTAGCCTGAATCTCTGAATTATGGCCTGGTGCCCAACCTTATACCATTGCTTCCATCATGTTTAGACTGATGGGTAAGCCAGCCTGGTGGCACATATCTGTAATCCTAGAACTTGGGAAATGGAGCCAAGAGGATTAGGAATTCAAGATCAGTCTCAGATACATTGTAAGTTTGAGGACACCCTAGGCTATAAGGAGACCTTGCATTAAAAAAATATTCACAAAAGAAAATCACAAAGATCTGCATGGGAAGACAATATACCTTAGTCTTGTTACTGTGGGATTATTCATTTGAGTGTGTTCTCCAAGTGCAAGGCCCTTACTCTGGGCCCTTGACATAATCAGTGCAGTAATCTCTTGCCTAAAACCATGGATAGTCTAAGTGATTTTTTTAATGTAAGTCATGTTGAGGTCATGTGGGCCTCTACTGAATGTGACCATCATTTCCTCAGTTACTGCCAGTCTGCTTCCAAAATGTTACATAGAATTATATCAACAAGCAACTAAGGCACAGATTAATCTAGAAGACTCTCAAACCTGATTTCTCTCCAAGCAAATATGGGGTGTGTGACATATGGGGATATGATGTGTGGTATGTGTGTGAAGTGGTGTGTGCTGTGGTTTATGCGTGCAGTGTGGTATTATGTGTATGTTTGGGTGATATGTATGTGGGGGTGGTGATTTGGGGGATAAATGTAGCTGGGTATGCTCTGTACGTATGTTTTGTGTGCTGTGTATGGCATGTGTGGTGAGTGTGACTTACATGGTTTATGTAGGACCATATATGTGGTAGATTTGTTGTTGTGGATGTGTGGTGTGTAGTGTGTACTTTTGTGATGTGTATGTTTTATATATGATGTGTGTAGTGTGTGCTTCTATGGTGTACGTATGGTATGATTTCAGTTACAATTCAGCTTTTGCCTTTGGACAACGGTGCATACATTAGTTGAGGCAGGATTTAAGATCAACTGCTTTGGAAGTTTTAGAGGACTCCAAGAAATATCTTTGTTAACTTAAACTCAGGACTTTAACATAAGCATCAGAACACAGAACACAGAAGGTATCACCCCACAATCTTTCCTGCCTTCCAAGAAGGATTCTTAAAAAACACTTTAATAGTCAAACTAAAAAATGAACAGCTGGCCCAAAGACACCTGTCCATAGTCACAATAAGGAACTTGAGCTTCACCAGTAAAATGCCACCTACCATTCCCAAAATACCCATGGTGCTAAGACAGAGAAGGCTGGCATTTAAACTATTGAAAATTCTGTGTGTATTCAACCCTGTGCCTGGGCCAAAGAGCATCAAGGCAGATGGTGTGTGGTGTTTGAAAACTAAGTATTGCTTAAAAGAATAAGAGTTGCATTGCTCTCCATCACACTAAACAATGAGAGTGTTACACCCAGCAATTCTATCAGGGGTGCTCTCTCTGTTCCAATTTGCAGTGCTGGACAGATAAATAAATGCTCTTTAGAACAAGTTCTCTGCCTGATGTCGCTTAGAGAAACGGAAACTGTAATGATCAACTTGGTGTAGCACTGGGCCGTTAGCATCTTCCTTTGAGACCTGCTGTTGGAGGGAAGAGTACAATATGCTACAATTTGACTCAAGAAAGTATTAGCATGCCTGAGATGACTTGGAATTGCCAGCCTTTTGGGTTGTTGTGGGGGACATTGGAAGGAATCAGAGAACATTTCCAGGAGATTACAGACATCACAGGGGAAATTGTTAGCTAGCACAGTGCATACTGAGATGACTTTAGACACCTGCAAAAACCAGAATCATTGCACACACACAAGAGTGGAAAGCCTGAGGAAGCCAGCATGCTGTCATAGTAGCAACAGTCCCTCCTTCCTATGGCTATATACCACTTTCCAAACCTGAGGAGCCCCGAAGCCAGGCTCTCTTCTGACTGCCTTCCCAGGTCCAAGTGGTTTAGACTGGGTCACTATATTTGTTGAGAAGTCCCAGTCAACCAGCTTCATTCCAGTGCTTAAGATGGCAGGAGGGGTCAACTCCAGAAATCACATCTTGTGGGGACCACTCTGATTTTTGCTTCCTCTCCCTCGGGGCTTGGCATTTAGACCAGTAACAAGTCTGCAGACCTCCTGGAAGCTGGTATTTATCAGGACAGAAGCAAAATCTGAATTTCTGGAGACATCCAAGGTCACCCATCATATTTGCTTGCTCTCTGTTCTAAAGACAATAACTTCTGGATAGCCTGAGTAGAAATAACAGGAGCCTATAAGAACCAAACTGTGACAGCCAGGAAGCTAATGTGTGTTACCACGAATCCACCAAGGGGACAAACTTTGAAACATTTTAAAAATGCAGGTGCACAAATTACTCATGCCAAGAGCGGCAGTGGCACTTTGTAATAAAATCTTATGTTTATTTTCCACTGTTGAATACACATACCTTAGTGTTCCCAGAGAGAGAAGCCGACGATGCTATCCAATGAACAGTTTGCAGATGGATTAAATACATGTACCAATGAAATAAAACGTGCAGATTTGGGGCTTTTTCTTCTTACCTTTGCTCTGGGCCCAGAACTCCCCAGTGATGACAGGAGGAGTTTGTGCAAAGATCTGAAGTCGAGAAGGATTAGCTTAGAGTCAGATGGAAAAGGACACATATGAAAATGCTTCTGCATGCACTCAAAACCCAAGGCTTAGCCATGAACGTGTCTAGCTCTGGGCCTAGGAGAGATGATTCCAATGGGTTCACTGTGGGTGGGGCAATGGCCAGCAAAGCTCTCTGGGATTTGTCAGTTAAAAGGTATGTTGTTGGTTCTTGAGGAAGTTTTGATGGGGGCAGGGGACAAAACTTGAAGCTGCTACTTCCTCCCGAAAATACATTCAAGAGTATTTCAAGACTATTGAGAGTATTTCAAGTTCAGTAATTGATAAGCACCGTTATTTCTGTGGTATAGAGACATCAAAATGCTTAAGGCAAGGTACCGGTGTCCACAGGGCTAATTATCTGAGCCACACAGGGTGCAGAAAAATTATGTGATCCATTCCACTGACTGCCATTCAAAGAAGGAAGAGACCCCTCTGACTTACACCATAGGGGGATTAGGAAAGTTTGGCAGGCTAGTCTCAGGCCTGAAGTTAAAATACATGAACCATGTTTAGGGAGAAAAGGAGAAGGGAGTTCCACAAAGGCCTCCATGGTTGTTGCATAGACTTCAGTGAGAGGAGAAAGAGGTGGGAATCCCTAGAAGTGCATTGAGAATGTTCTACTGGCTTCCTAGGAGAATAAAGCAAGGATTCCAGGACTTGTTCATCTCACATGCCATCTTTTGGATATGTGGTTTTTCCTTCTTGCTAAGTCTGACCATCTCTCCATGGCTGTAAAGAAAACTTCAGAAGAGACACAGCTGAAATACAACCAAAGCATGCATGTGTATACAGAAAGCAAACAGAGATACATAAAACAATACACAAAAATCTCCACACATCCGCTCACACACACTTACACATATATACACGAATGAGCCCTGAGGGTCCATCTGTCCATCTAGGCCACCATCATTGTATCTGGAACAGGGCTGTCCATGGCATTGGCCTCCTAGAAGACATCAGATTGCCTCTTACTGTTCAGGAGCTAACATACTGGTTTGTCTATTCTTAGGATAAAGTACAAAATGAACATAAAGTGCATGCCTCTACATGTCAGAAATCCTGTCTGCCCCCAGCCTGGTGACAGAATTTGTTTCTAATTCTAAAGAAAGCCACATCTCCTGTCTACCCAAAGCTTCCAGTCTGTTCTGATCATTTGACTCTTCTCTGGGGCATTGAAGATGGCACCAAACACCATCTTTTGGGAGCATTCTGTATAAGGTGGTGCAGTACAGGGAGGGGAAGGGTTGATTCTCACGGTTGCCTCACTTTCTCCTAAAAAGGACAAAGAGGAGAAAAAGATATAGAGAAGACCTCCCATGAGCAAATTCCACCCAGCTTAGAGTCTCTCTCATCTCTGTGTGCTGTCCTCAAAATCAAACCATTAGCACATGCAGGTTGATCAGTGGAAGAGGTGTGTGGCCTGCTGGACAGAACAGCTGTGGCATGTGTACACCTGGACAAACCTGCCCCATGAGTGTTGGAGCTGGTGTTCTTCAGGTGCTAGGCATCCATCCCCAACTATCTTGTTAAATTTGAGTGTGTGTGTGTGTGTGTGTGAGAGAGAGAGAGAGAGAGAGAGAGAGAGAGAGAGAGAGAGAGAGAGAGAGAGAGAGAGAGAGAGAGGAGGGAGGAGAAGAGAGGAGAGAGAGGAGAGGAGAGGAGAGGAGAGGAGAGGAGAGGAGAGGAGAGGAGAGGAGAGGAGAGGAGAGTTTTCATCCCAGTCTAAGCACTCTGGACCACATTAGGTTCTATTTTTTTCACTCCCTTACTTGAGGAATGAGCTTTGCTTTGGTATCCCAGCTACCACCTGCCCTACACTCTTTACTTCCTGTTTGCTGGTAAGCTTGCTTTGGGTTTTGGGTATCTTCATAGCTCTTTCTTTGGAGGAGAAAACAGTATTACTGTATCAAGGTAACTCCTGGTAGGACTGAGTTCCTCCAAATGGAACTCAGTCTGTGAATATTAGCTGCCTCTTGCTTTACCGTTTCCTGTGTCTAACAGGCAATATAGCCTTGAGAGCAGCTTTCTTCAAGGAAAGAAAAGTGTCTGGACTGAACAATGCCATGCAGAAGAGGAGCTATTTTCAATCCTTCTGGAATGTCTAGTTGTGGAGTCAAGATCCCATGGTTGTGAAGCTGCAAGCCTGTGGAAACCTCGATGAAAGAAAACAGAGTGACTGCTGACAGACAGGAACATGACTTAATCAGCAATAAAGATCGATGAGTCCAAGACCACTGCCCCCAGCAAAAATCAATGGGGGAATGCGATTGGGAGCCAACAGCCCTCCTCCACGTATATCTTCTCAAGGCCACCCAGAACTCTTCCTGCCCTGCCTGCCCTTTGCTCTAGAAGTAAATTCAGGCAGCACTTAGCCACTTCTGGAAAAATTTTCCTACTCTGGGTAAATAAATATAGAGCACTGTTGTAACAAACCACCTCAAAACTCAAAAGTGTATTTAGTATAGTAAAGGGTTTTCTTTTCTACCCTAACCAGAGACAAAAATGGCTATTTCCCTGCTTCCAGTTTTTCTGGGTGTTCTCAAAGCCATGAGTCAGGCATGAAGACTTTGCTCATTTAGAGATGACTTCAGTTTTAACCCAGGGGCCTTGCCAGTGAGCACAGAGTAGAAAAGCACATGGGAAGGTAGCTTAGGCATTCTGCCATCCTACCATGGAGTGATGCTTGCTACTTCTGGCCACAGTCCATTGTCCTGTACTCACCTGGCCCTGTGAGTATTAGGAGTGAGGTAACAAAATTTCTAGCCAGGCAGCATCTTCAGAGTCTGAGCAGTTAGTTTTTCCACATGCCTTACTTCTAAACACATGACAAGAAAAAGATAGATCACATCCCTAACTAGAAATGCTTCCACATTTTTACCTGCGCTGGTCCTTTTCTCTCTTAACTGAAATACCCTATCAGCATGGCTGTTTGCCCTGGCTCAGTGAAGCCTATTCTCCCATCCCCTCTCTTGCTGGCTTTTACTAAACGTCACAGGCTTGCTTTGCTTTCTTTGTATTGCTGGTTGTTCTCAAGAGGTTGTCCAGTTTCTGTGAGTGTCCTACAGGCTCCTGTCATTAAGGAACTGTGGTTGTCATCTGTGCATATCCTATTGGTTCCTGTCATTAAGAAACATTGTTTGTTGTGGTTGTTACAGAACCACATCCTATCATGGACAAAACCAGAGAGAAGCGTGATGAAGATGCTGATAAATAGTTCCTATAGAATATAAGCTCCGTGTAGTCCTCAAACAAGAACTCTCAATGACGCCATAGTCAGACAAAGAAAACCCTGAAGCAGAATGGAAGTTGTAGCTCCTTAGACCCCTGCCTTCTGGGCCTGCTCAGTTAGCATATTGCTTTCTGCAAGGGTCTGAATGTCACCTTTAAATGACTTAGATTACCTGTCCCCTGCCCCCTCCATCAATCTTTGCTTGAGGCCATCCACTTGCTTGTGGGGTATGGACAGAAGCCCACCCAACCTGCTATACTCCCAGGGAGAGCTTGACAGTGGGTAAGAGGTCAAGCTCTCCATTCGGCTCCTCAGTGAAGTGTGAATTTGCACAAGCTGATTCAATATATTTTCCTGGGTGTTCGTCAGTATATTCATGCTGCCGGTGATTTTTTGACATTTCAGTGTGCTACTCCAAGCTGCCTGTGTTAGGGACCTGACCCTGACCTTCACTGTGGCTTTTAAGTGAGGAGAGCCAGAATAAACACACAAATAGTCCTTTGCAAGGCATCTCTGTGCCCAGGCAGCCCTTGGTTATGTGTTGTGTTCTGACCTCCTGAGGTTTTGATGAAAAGGGTAGGGAGCCGTCCTTCCACAGCGGTTAGCAGGAGGTCCTGCCTGAAGGCAGCGGATGGAGGAGGGGAAGTGTGGACAGCCTGACCCCTCCAATCCCATCCGGTGTCAGGACCCTGTGATTCCAAAAGCGACTCTGCTTTATGCTTGGGGCTCATGTACATCAGTTAAAACCACAACAGTGTATGCTTCTACAAGGAGGGAGGAAAAATGAGCCCAACCAGACCTCATTTTTCCAAGTCACCACCTCACTCTCATCTGTAAGACGCTAAATAGCCTGAGACCCAGTTATCTTTGTGCCGATCTCTCCCCAGGTGGCCCATCATGGTAATTATGCTCAGCGGGAATGCTCTAGCTGCCCATCTCTGGAGTTAAATTCATTAAGATGGGAGGCTGAGAAACCCCCACAGAGGCTCCCCACCCTTGGAAATGATGGGCACGTTCCCCTTCCTTGGCTACCAGGTTCAGGATTCGGAGGACTTTGGGGTCCAGATTGCCACAGAGCTTGCTTTAACCTGGATTTGTTGCCCTGATTGGTGCTTTGGGGAGAATGCTGGGAGGTCAAAAGAGAGGGTGAGCAGAAAGAAAATGGGCTAGAGGCAAGTAAAAAAGCCTCCAAGGCTGCCTGTTCAAAACTTTGATTATGATGCACATGTTTGCTTCAAAGAAAGGGCCTTTTCCTCTCTGGTACTTCAGAGGACAGAAGGGTGAGTTCCAGGAACCAGTGAAACACAGGGATTAGCCTGGAGGTGGGAGAGCATATGGGGCATGGGAGGAGGAAGGTCCTGCATGGAGAAAGTACCAAGATGGTCCTGATGGACAGTCATAAAGGAGACAGGAGACTGTGGTGTCTAGTGAAGGCTGGGAGTGCAGACAGGCACCAAGGGTCAGTATGCTTAGATAATGGAGGGCACTCCTAACTGGTTAGTGAAATGAAGAGAAGGTTCTAGAGGGAATGCAGGGTTTTTTTTTTTTAAGTTTGTGTTAGCTTTCTGTGACTATAATAAGATACCCAAGGCATATATATCTTAATAAGAGAAAAAAAGTTGTATGGCTTATTAGGTTTTGATAGCTCAGTCTATACCTAACTCCGTTCATTGCTTTAGTGGTGGAAAAAATTGTTCACTTTGTGGTAGGTGGGAAGGAAAGGGAGAGGAGGAAAGAGCTGGGGGATTTCTCCCTGTCTAACTACATATGCAAAAAATACATTCCAGAAGGGTGGTCTTGAGAGAGACCTAAGGGACTCCAGCAGGACAAGCATTGTAACGTCTCAAGCTTGGTAGAAGGCTGGCATTGCTAGGGGGCAATTATCTTGACTGATGGAACAACATCTCAAAGGTGGTCTGTGCTAAAGGGGATTTGTAAGTTTGAGTCCAACAGTCAGTTTTTCCAGTCAAACAGCAGAGTCCACAGTCCATGTGTCTCACTTGGACACTGCGTTAGTCATTCTTCCCATTGCTGTGATAAGATGTCCCGAAGAGTGTACGTTAAGGAAGAAGGGTTTATTCTGACTCACATCTAAGGTGAGTACATTATGGGGAAGGCCTGGAGGCTGCACCAGGAGGCAGCTGCTCACTGCATCCAGACAGGAAGCAGAGAGTGACGGGTGCTGGTGTTCAGCCCATCTTCTCTTATGTGATTCAGCATCTCAGCCCAGGGAATAGTCCTGCCCACATTTAAGGTGGGTTTTCCCAACTCAACTAACCTAATCTAAACAATCCCTTACAAACATACACAGAAATTTATCTCCAACTCAACCCTGTGGAGTTGCCCAGCAACATAAACCAACACAGGCTCCAATGTAATTCTTCTAATGGTCAAGAGGGGGCAACTCTGTGCTCATATGTCTACATGTAGTTCCTTCAGTGGTCAAGAGGGGGCAGCTATGTGCTCAAATGTCTACCTGTAGTTCCTCTAATGGTCAAGAGGGAGAAACTGCTCATATGTCTACCTGTGACAAAACCTGTAAGACTCCTTCAGTATCAGTTGCTATGAAGACAATATAAATGCTGGTTGAGATGACTGAGCCTGTGCCATGAAAGGAAAGCTATATGCAGTAAAGTACAATGTAAGGAGCTGCAAATGACATGTGCTGGGGTTTTGTTACCAGGGTCCATTTAGACCTCATTTAAAAAGTGGGAAGAACAGAAGAGAGCAAGATAAGAGATACTAAAATAAAGGGAGACATTATAGGTTTAAAGAGAAATAAGGGAAATGTCACCAACATGACACCAACTAACAGATGACACCAACTAACTATAGATGACACCAACTAACAATCTAAGCAACAGAGGAGAGGCTACCTTAAATGCCCTCCCCTGATAATGAGATTGATGACTGACTTATATGCCATCCTAAAGCCTCCATCCAGCAGCTGGTGGAAGCAGAAGCAGACACCCACAGCTAAATCTTGAACTGAACTGGAATCCAGTTGCAGAGAAGGAGGACTGATGAGCAAAGGGGTCCACACCAGGCTGATGAAAACCAATAGAAACAGCTGACCTGACCAAGGGAGAGGTCTTGGCCCCCAGACTGATAGCTGGGAAATCAGCATGGGACTGATCCAGACCCCCTGAATGTGGGTTTCAGTGAGGAGACCTTGGAAATCTATGGGGCCCCTTGTAGTAGATCAGTACTTATCCCTAGCATAGGAATGGACTTTGGGAGCCCATCCCACATGGAGGGATAGTCCCTGAGCCTGGACACACAGGGGGTGGGCCTAGGCCCTCTCCCAAAGGATATGACAGACTCTGAAGACCCCCCCCACGGAAGGCCTCCCCCTTCCTGGGAGCAGAGATGGTATGTGATAGGTAGGGTGTTAGTTGGGGGGAGCAGGGGAGGAGGGGAGGGAGAGGGAACTGGGATTGACATATAAAATAATCTTTCTAATTCAAATAAAAAATTTATAAAAAAATTAAAAAGTAGCTAACAAAACAAAATGGAAAGCCTTAGAACTATATGTGGTTGGCTAGGGTCTCTGCTCTGCTCTGCCTGGGACTTATTTTCTTTGTGGTTCTTGAACATTGCCCCATAGAAGCTGCTACTGAAAGCTTTGGGCTCTGGCTTGGGAATTTAGGGAGAAAAGAAGGGAATCGAAGTTTCTTTTCCTTCCTCTTCTGCTCCTAGTGACAGCTGGGCCAGGGACTCTAGTCCAGACCCCCGAATGCAGGTCTTCTTCCTATGATTCCAGTGGCCATTAGATGGTGACTGCTCCCTGGAAAGACCATCTTTCAAGTCATAGAGACTCTTTTCTTTTGCATGTGTGTGTTCACAGGTAGGTGGGAACATCTGTGTGTGTATGTGCACACAACACAGAGGCCAGAGGTTGGCATTGGTATCTTCCTTGATAGATTTCCACCATATGTACTGAGGCAGGGTGTAGGGGATGCTGTAGCCATGCCTTCGAGACCTGTAGGGTCTGGCTACAGGTGTGCCTGACCATGCCTTCGAGGGCGTGGTCAGAGTAATGTAAGGAAGGTTTCAGAGTAAGGGACGCTCTCATGGCAGCCCCTTCTTCCGTTTCATCTTCGGCTTGCCTTACTGCTACCCTGCTGGCTGGCTAGGTTGCTCTGTAAGCAAGGCTTTTCCTTATTAAATTCTCTTGTATTTTTACCTGGCTCTGTATTGGTAATTTCCCACATTAGCAGGGTCTCTAATTTGAACTCAGACCTCCCTGAGTTGGCTAGTCTAGCTAGTAAGCTTGCTATAGGCAACCTGGGTCTCTGGTTATCAGAGCTATGGGACCACAGCTCTGCCATAGCTGTCCAGCATTTATGTGAATGCTAAGGATCAGGACTATAAGGCTCATGGTTGCATAGCAAATACTTTACAAACTGAGCCATCTTGGTAGCTTTGGTTGCAGCCTTGCTACCCGCTGCTCTTTGGTAGTGCTTGTCTTTTAATTATTCCAACACCTTTGTAAACAGTACCTCGTGTCCAAGTCTCTCTGTTGACCTTAAGGAAGCACTATTTCTCTGACTGAATTCTGGCTGGTGATATTGCTGTTTGAAGAAATTCATTAGACAGTATTTGTAATTTTTCATTTTAAGAAAAAGACATAGGAACCACTAGTTTATTTCTAGTGGGCATTTATTTTTCTGTAAAGCCTCCTTATAATACCTGCTGCCATCCTTTCTCTAGGAGAGGGTGAGTTGTACCTTTGTGGATGTCTGCACATCTGTCATAGAGAAGATGGAGCTACCTGGCTTCTGTTATTGGAAGGAGAATGTGTAGCAAGGTCCCAAACCCCCGTTGCAGCTCTTGCTGTGCAGAGGCATGGAGTCTATGGTATTTCCTAAAAATGACTATCCTGAGGAGTGGAATCTTAATGCCCATGGTGACCACAGAACAAGGAGAACCCAGAAGCTAATCAGTCAAGTTGTTGAGCAAAAGAAAAAAGCCATCCCCCTGGGAGAAAAATACAAAGAAAGGAAAGAACAGGTGGCACATATCAGGGAATTTCTGAGGTGTCAGAGAGTAGAACTTGGACACCTCAAAGAGTATGTGTGGCAAGAAAAAAAGCAACAATTAAGAGCCATTTCATGGTGGGATCACAGGACACAAACTCACTGATCTGGTCTGGGTTGGATCATGAATGCCCCCACAGGTGCACGGACTGAAACCACCAGCTCTCAGGCAGGGCTTTGGGAGGTTTCAGTCCATGCACCTGTGGGGGCACAGTGAGCATGTCCTTGAAGGGGCTATGGAGACCCCAGCCCCCTACCCTCTTCATTTTCTGCCTACTATGAGTGGAGTGGCCTTTTCCCCTCCTGTTTTTCCATCATGGTAGACTGTGGCTGTGGCCCCAAGCAACAGAATCAAATGATGCTAGACTGAAACCTCTGGAGCCAAGCGCACAAACACACCCTTCCTTATTTAAAATTGATCATATTAGGTCCCCTTTCACAGCAAGAAAAAAAGCTGATGCCATCTCTCTGTCTATCTGTGTCTGTCTGTCTGTGTCTGTCTGTCTGTGTCTGTCTGTCTCTGTCTCTTTCTCTGTCTCTCTCTCTTTCTCTCTCTCTCTCTCTCTCTCTCTCTCTCACACACACACACACACACACACACACACACACACACAAAACGAGAAGTGATGACCAAGAGGATCACATTGAATAAGTCAATTCAATAAACACATGGAAACACCTTCTCCATGCTAGAGACTGTGCATCTGGCTCAGGGAATAGGGAGAAATAAATGAAACTGTTTCTGTCCTCACAAAGTAAATGAAAACTTGGTTGAAAGGACTTACAATGAATTAAGTGAAAGAATACAGATGGTGGTAACATACTGTAGATGCAGAGGTGTGAAGCAAGAGGGCTGAATAGAGGCAGGAGATGCAGACAAATATGGATATAATGAAGGCCTCTGAGAACAGCAGGAAGGAAACGGGAGATTCCTTGTAGCAAGCCGGGCTGGGTCAGGTAGCAAGCTTCTTACCAAGCCCCAGACATGTTTTGCACTTTCTGAGAAAGTCAGATGCTGCACTTTGCCCAAGGACATCTTGTATAGCATCTTGCTGTAACTCTAAATGGAGTGAGAAGGAAGGAGGGAGAAAAGTAGAGAGTGACAGGAGCCAGAGGAGAGAGGGAGACAGGGAAGGGAGATGGGGGTTAGCGAGGGAGGGAGGGAGAGAGAGAGAGAGAGAGAGAGAGAGAGAGAGAGAGAGAGAGAGACCCACACTGGCCTACTTGGTGTTTAAAACCTCAAGTTCAGTCCCCTAGGGGAAAAAAGGCAAGAATACCCTTATGTCCAGTAGCTATTCTGTGTTCTCGGGCACGAACCTTGTATTGACATTGCTGGTAATTAGAGTCAGCTTGGCGTGGAAATGGTGTGTATCTAGCAAGGACTGAGGCGAATAGAATTTACTCTTTAGTACATAGGCACGCTAGGTCACCATCTCCATAAAACCCTGGTTTGCTTTGTGTGTAGATTTTAGAGATTAATTCTTAATTGTGAGTTTCTTTACTTTGTAAGTCCTTTTCCTCATGTGAGGACCATTTGTGTGTGGTTTTCACAGACTATTTTTTTGTCACATATTTATATGCTTAAGACTTACTTGTCAAAGAAGCAATTAAAGTAAATAGTATAATCATGTGTTTATAAGGCTTAATTACAGACCTTCCTATATAACAGCACAATTATGACATCTAATTTTATTGTAAAATATCTGCTCAAATTTTCAGGAGAAAAAGAATTTTCCTCTTGAGTTTTACTGTCTCTGGTGTTTTCAGATTTATTTGGTAAATTGCTAAAAGAAATGCTTTTCAGACTCAATAAATGAAAATTTTGAGGAGCACACAACTGCATGAATGTTGGATTTTCAACTCATTTTTAATTTATATAAATGAAATAAAAGGCAGATTATTTTTTTGAATTTAAATTTACTCCTATTCAAAGCCCTAAACAGACCACCAAACTACAACCACCTAGGATGAATTTTCCTGTTATATGAGTTAACAGTCATAATGGAATTGGGGTGGAATGGTGCATCCCTAACATCCCCACACTGGAAAGCTGAGAGAAGGATCTCACATTCAAGGTCAGCCTGGACTATGTGGTGAGAACTTGTCTCATAATGGGCAGTTATTTCTCTCATTGTTCTTTGGAATCCAGCTTTCTTCTACATATGCCTGGCTTCGAAAACAATTAAATCTGATCACCCAGAAAGCCCATGCTCTCTTTTAGGAGGCACATTATCCCCTGGACTGACGCAAGCTCCAAAAACAGCTGAAAATCACCTTGAATTTCTGATCCTCCTGCATTCTCCCTCCGAGACATGTGCTACCACATCTGGTTTGATTGCAATTCTAGGAATTGAACACAGGACTTGGTGCCTGCTAGCCAGACATTTTATTCAGTGAGACATATCCCTGTCTAAGATATGTAAGAGTGGTATTGTGATCTACTCCCAGGTACATCTGAATGGCCAGGGAGCCATTGTGATCCACTCCCAGGTACATCTGAATGGCCAGGGAGTTGCTGGTTGGCTGATTAGTGATTCTCAAACAGCCCCAGTGTTTACTTCTCATCATGGAATTGGTATTTAACATTCTCAGCACAAGAACGCCAAGTGAAGTCTCATCGCTCTGCTGTCAGGTTCCCTTCACCCTGGCAAAGGCCTTTGTCGAAGCTTATTGACTCTGAAGGGACTTTGCTTGTGTGGGGGCTTCAAGGAGCAGAGACGAGGGGTGACCACAGCATGTATGTGATGAGATGCACTAAATCCGTGACCAGAGGTAACAGTGTCTTGAGTGTCTGGTTCCCTTTCAAGCTACCAGTGGCTCTTGGTGAAATAAACTTGGCTCACTGCAGATGCCCACGCCCACACCTTCGAAAGGGTACAATACCACATTGTTACTCCTGAAGCATCTATGTAGTTAGCAAGGAGGCTCTTTCTTTAAATCATGCCTGCATTGTGTCAAATAGAATTTGTCAGCTATCAACCAGCTGAATGCCATAATTGATCATGATTCCCCGAGAAAGGTTAAAAAAAAAAAAAGCAACAATTAAAGAAGCTATTAGAGAATTTATTAAAGCTGGAAAGGGGGGCTCTCCAAAAGCCCTTTCATCAACAGAACTGGAAGGAGACAGGGAAAGATAAAGAAATGGAAGTCTGGGAGAGAGAGAGAGAGAAAGAGAGAGAGAGAGAGAGAGAGAGAGAGAGAGAGAGAGAGATGAATCAACCCAAAAGACTCTGTTAGATTCCCAGTTAACATTCCCTGAGAATAACAACATATTAATTGCAGATGTGTTTGCATGAATGAATTTCTTTAATATGTAGTCATTCATTTATCTGTTAATTGATTATTAAGTGTGCCCGATGATAAGGGCTTTGTTACCTAGCTTTCTTTTCATGGGTTCAATCTGGATGGTTAACACTCGGAAAACAAAAACAGGGAGAGGAGAGGAGAGAAGAGAGGAGGGGAGGGGAGGAGAAGAGGGGAGAGGAGGAGGAGGAGGGAGGGAGGGAGAGAGAGAGAGAGAGAGAGAGAGAGAGAGAGAGAGAGAGAGAGAGAATTGGATTTTCTTACAGTTGTAGATTGGGGTGTAATATCAATAACTTTAATGGAAGTGGAGCCGGTGCCCTGATAGGAGCCCTGCTGCTCCTCAAATAAATGGCTTGGCTCCACCTCAGCATTTATCTGCCAGGGTTCCGGCTTTATCAGGGCACCAACTCAGATTCCATTAATGTTATCTCTTAATTAGCTATGTGATTAACCTGTGTTACTCCTGTGCGATAATGAGTGGGAGACAGAACCGGGCAAGTTCAGCTGCCTTATTACTCCCTCTTCAGAAGCCAAATCATCCTGGAGAACATTCCAGGATAGTGAAAAAAGAGAAAGGAAAAAATACTCAAACACAATGATTCGTTCTTCACTTGGATGCAAAGACAAATTCTGTCCTCTCTGGAGGAAGCTACTGAGACTTCAGCTAACAGTTAGGATACTTAAGACTTCCTTCTACGAATTAACTCTTTTCACAATTGGGGGAGAAGGTAGGTCCTGTCGTTATCCCCACTTCAAAGAGAGGGGACATTGAGAAGCAGAAAGGTCAAATCTCTGCCCCAAGGTCACACAGATGGGAGATGGCAGAGCCAAGATCCAAAGAGAGGGAAGCTTGGCATCCGGCCATCTGTCTCCCTGGGATCCCGAGCACAGGACTTCTCGCTAAGAAATCATCAGAGAGCAGCCAGCCCCAACCCCTGCTCACGCCTTTGGGCGTTTGTCTCCCTCCCCAAGCTTGCTCCTTCTGGCGCCGGGCACCTCAGCGTCGGGACTCCGGCTGTGCTGCCTTTGGCTGAAAACCACGCACTCTGCTTAGAATTTTTTTTTTTTTTTTTTTTTTTTTTGCCGGTTAGAAGTGCTCTCGCTAGTAGCTCTTGAGCTGGTGGACTTGGAAGGCCTGGAGAGAAATGTAAAGATGGAAAAATACCTTGGCTTGCCAGCCACACCCCCCCCTCCGCTCAGTGTCCTTTGTCCCTTCTCCTCCCCGCGCCTCCTCCTTGGCCCCGAGGGAGGAGCCGGGCCCTCCTTTTCTGCCGAAATTACCCAAAGCATCAGCAATGTACTATCTGAACACAAACAGAAATGAAGAGACCGTGACCTCATCCAAGCTGCGAAGATGACAAGAAAGGCACCAATGGCCCCTCCTTCCCGCCTCCTCGTCTTCCCTGCACCCAGGGGATGGGGCCCAAACAGGGTGGCGGAAATGGGAACAAACTTTTCTAATAGAAACCTTACACAGGTGGAAAGCCCCCGAAACGGCGTTATTATTCCACTGCTTCCTACCCTGCCCCGGCTGCAGCTGGACTTAGGGAACCTTCCGCTCCGTGCAGAATCCCCCACCCCACCCCCTCCCCAGCCTTCTTTTTCTCCTCCAACTCCCAATGCTTGCCACATCAAGGTCTTTGCTGCCTGCCCGGTGGAGTATTTCCAAGTAGTGTTTTCAAATAGTGTCTAGTAATTAAACCCCCATGTTTAGAAGGCTCACCTCTTTTTTTTTTTTTTCTCCTTCCTGGAATCTGTGACATTGAACACACGGCCTGAGACATTTCCTGATGCCCAGGGTCTCCTTTATTTTCTCATTCCCTGATGCCAGCATGGATAATGCTGTGACTCAGTCCAGTGCAATATAAAGTGTAGATGAAACGACAGATCTCTCTCTCTCTCTCTCTCTCTCTCTCTCTCTCTCTCTCTCTCTCTCTCTCACACACACACACACACACACACACACACACACACAGAGTGCCATGGTTATCCAGATGTTTCATATCTTGGATTGCAAAGTCCTAGGCAGATACCAAATACCAGCTTGGTGAGCATTGCCCTGCATGATCTCTTTATGTGAAATACGAAAGTTAGAAATTATCGTCTTTGGGGACTGTATTTAGCGAACAGTGCTATGAGAGAAAGACCTTTGCTGCTGGAGTTTTCTGTTGGAGAAAACATCCAGTAGTTTCTGCTAGGGAAGGGAACCAACTCTTGAGCATTGCTTTCCTTTTCCTGTTGTTCCCAGGATGGAGAGAGAGAGAGAGAGAGAGAGAGAGAGAGAGAGAGAGAGAGAGAGAGAGAGAGAGAGAGAGAGACCCACTTCTGCTTTTCATTCTAGCCTATAGCTCTTTTGACAAACCCAGAGAATGCTGCATTGACAGGAATTAAAGATGGAAGGAGAAAAGGGAGGAGGAGAGAGAGAAAGTGGAAGGAGAGAAGGGGAGAGGAAGGCTGGGGAGAAGGGTAAAGCCATCAGCACCAAGTATAGAAGCACTTCAGGTCCCATTTTTATTGCCCCTCAACAGGGGCTTGGGGTAGAGATGGAAGTGGACATTTTTGATCAAATGGCCAGGACAGACCAAATTTATTCCTTTGTCACTAATGGAGAGTTTTGAATAAGAGATGGTGCCTGTCTGACATTACACAGGGCATTAAGACCCACAAATCCCCCAGTTTCTCTCTCTCTCTCTCTCTCTCTCTCTCTCTCTCTCTCTCTCTCTCTCTGTGTGTGTGTGTGTGTGTGTATACACGTATGTATGTATGTATGTATGTATGTATGTATGTATGTGTGTGTTCCCAAAGTCTCAAAACACAGTTTATCACCCAAGACTTGCTTTATTTTCCCAACAACGTCTGCCTAGGTGCAGGCATTTGCCCCCGGAGCTCCAGTTTGTTTCTAAGACAGCACTGGTGACTAATGGTGAATCACCCAGTTTGGTGGCTTAGTACAGTACTTTCTATTTATTCAAGAGCTTAAAATTCAACTTTGAGCAATGTCCACAGCAGGGAAGAACAATTAGTAAATTCGTTTATTGTGCTTTTGTGTATACTTTTATTCTCAAGGCTAATTATTTGTTTAAATTATTTTTTTGCTTCCATCGATGGTGTTACCACATGAAAACATTTCAGCTAAGGTTTCTGGTATGAATTATAAAACTCAGGTAGTTGACTCATTTTTATTAAATGTCATCAGCTTGCTTTGCTGAGGACTGTACTTGAAGCCTTTTGTTTAAGCAAATGAGCAATTAGTTGTGGGAATGTTAAGTGTACACAGAATAGCTGGTGCTGCTTCTCCTTTCCCCCATTGTGGACCAGGGAGAGCTTCTCTATCTGACTTTAAAATATAGTGAAGTTCTGGTGTGCCTTAAGTTGGAATGGTGTGGTTTTATGCAGGGCAATGCTCACCAAGCTGGTATTTCAATATACAGAACAAAAATGAGGGCCTCTCAAAGCATGGAGAGGGACATGAAACTGTCTCCTCTCTTAATTCTCGAGCATCTGGTCTGTAGCTAGAAAATAAAGCAGCTGCCACTGGAGCAGATTCCTCTCTATGCCCAGTTCCAGGTGTGTGGCTTGAAACGATGGACGGCTTAGTGCAAGCACAGGCAGTCTCCTCCACGTGGCATAAGGGAGGAACAGTGGAACACAGGAACAGCCAAGGCTCCCTCATGCAACATTTGCCCAGTGTGGCTGGTCTTCAGGAGCCACACAGTCCAGAATGCCCATCAGGAAAATCATAAGGATTCGATAGGTAAGTCCTGGGTCTGGGTCCTAGACTAGGCATTTGACCAACAGATAAAACCACCACAGTCTTCCTAGGATGAGGAGGGCCATCTTCCATACCAGATTTCAGGAGAAATAGAGACCTCAGAACTGTATGTTGGAACCCATAAATGTGGAAATCAAAGCCTTTCTGTGATACCATGTTGATGGCATCACCTACTACAGTGCCTTGCCATAGTGGATGCTTCATTCATCCACTCATTCATTTGTTCAACAAATATCAATTGAAGGCATGCCATATTCCTAAAGACAAATGTTAAATGAACATACTAAATTATAAAATTTAGTAATAAAACCAAGGGATTTGTATCATTCTTGAAGTAAACATTGGCTTACAGATGAAGTTTTGATACCTGCAGGCCAGATCTTTGCAGCCATAGTTTCTACTCCAACTGAGGAAAACACCCCTCAAGTCACCAAGGGGAAAAGCAGGAAGTCTGTGGCTCAATCTCAAGTGTCCCAGTGATATCACTGGGCATCTCATAGTACATGAGGCTGGCAGATTGTGCACTGATCCCGTTTTTTTCATGTGCAGACAGGGCCATGATAGGAGACCATCTGTAAATCCCCAAAGAGTGGGTTCTGGCATATTCTGCTATTACTCAGGCAAACAGACCTCCCTCCAGTCATAGGGACTAAGGAAGAGATGCTGCCATTTTCCAAGAGCTGAGCTGAAAATACAGAGAAAGCAGATCTCATTTCTCCATAACTGCGCACAGGCATATCGTTTTTTAAATGCTGTGTTCTGAGTCTGGTCACAGCCTCAAATCTGTTCCTATCATCACAGGAGTTACAGATGGGAAGGACCTATGAGGTCATCTCTCTGAGCACTGCCTGCAGAGGCCTCATCTCCACACAAAGCTTTGGAACACTCCTGCAGCTAGTAGAAATGTCCCAGAGGACCTTGCTTCCACCCCGTCCCTCAGGAGCTAATTCCAAAATCCACACGCAGTACATTTTAGACTGAAGATGAGGCCTGGGTGGGGGTCTATTTTTAATTATCCAAGGCACTGAACAGAAGCCTGGTGTCATAAAAAATTGCTGAGGGCCCTCTCCTCCTTCTCCCCACGGTGCCTTCCCACCCTGCAAGCCTTCCATCTCAACTGGAAGGCCCCAGCCCGGTGGCAGGTTTCAGAGCACATAGGGAGGTGCCAGGTGGCAATACCAATATGACTCAGCAGGGTGTGCCGAGGGTCTTGGGTTGGCCAATCATCCCCAGCACACACAACTGAGGGAAAATAACTCTCCAAGCAAAGCTTCCATGCATGCAGTCATGCAGAAGGCTTAGTTTTGAATCCAATCTGCCTGCTTAATACCAGACTAGGCTTGCAGCAATCACCTATTTGCCTAAAGAGCTAGCTCAAGATGTTCATCACAGAGTTGTTTATGACTGTGCTAGAACACCATCTCCCTGCCCTGTGGTAGGACATTGGTTTACTACAGCATGAGTAAGTTATACAATGTCTATACATTATGAAGCCTTTAAAAAACAGTTTATCACAGTACTAAAACATAATGTTTCCACTTTCAGGTCACATAGTGTCTACCACAAATGCTTGGGCTAGAAGTGTTTTCGGATTTTAGAATATTTACATAAATTCGATGAACTATCCAGGGCAAGAGAGACAGCTGGGTGGTTGAGACTTGGCCACTCTTACAAGAGGACTGGAGTTTGGCTCCCCACACCCAGGGAAGTAGGTCCACAAGCATCTGTAATTCCAGCTCCAGAGATTCTGAGTCTCTCTTCCAGCTTCCAAAAGCATCCTCAGGAACAGCCACATAAATTTTTAAAAAAGTTTTGCTAAAAAAATATCTCTTGAAGATGAAATCCAAATATAAATGAAAACCTCATTTATGTTCCTTGCATATCTCATATACATATCTGTAGGTAACTGCATACAATATTTTAAATGTCTTGTGTGTGTTTTTATCAGGTCAGGAATGGGATTTTGTGCATCATGGTATTGACCAGAAAGTTTCAGATTTTGGAGTATTTTGGAGATAGATGCTAACTGTGCCTACTAAATGAGAAATATTCATTTTGGGGGCTGGAGAGAGGGCTCAGAAGAGCACTGGCAGCTTTTCCAGATGACCCAGGTTTGATTCCCAGCACCCACACGGGGGCTCAGAGCCACCTACAACTCCAGTCCCACAGGACCTGATGCTCTTCTGGCATCTACAGGCACCAAGCACAATTGTGGCATAGGAACATACATGCAGGCAAAACATCCATACACAAAACAAAATAAAAACTGAAATTAAAAATGTAAATATACATTATGAATAGCTGGCATTATACTTGGTTACAGTTACTATCTCCAACTTAAAAAAAACACATACATGAAGGATAGTGTCATAATTATTTCCCCTTTTAAACAGAGCTATTCTCCACACTCATCTTTATGAAAATCACTACAACCAGAAGAAATGGGAGGACACTTAACCCTTCTCTCCTAAGCACCTGGTAGCCTGCATTGAGAGGTGTCTCCAGGAGTGCTATGCTGAAGACAACGGCAAGCTGTGATTCAATCCCCAGCACCTCCAGTATTCATTAACTAAATGGGCTTCTGGATGCTCTGAAGGGTGAATGCCCTCCCACTGGAGAACACAAAGGCCAGGGAATCTCATGCTTCCCCTAGGCAATAAGAACACTACAGTAGGTTTTTCTGCTAACTCAGCAGACTTGCAAGCAGGAAAGGATGCTAGTGGGTTTCTGTGTTTAGCTATTGTAGTGTATTTTCTCAGTAAAGAGGAACCAGAGACCCAAAGGGACCAAGTGTCTTGTTTGTACATACAAGCCATGTTGGCTGACCAAGGCAGGACCCTGAGATCAACTCAACTCCCTGTATCTCTGATGTCTTCTTCCTTTGCTTCCTGGATCTCTGTTCAAACTTCACAGCCTGATACCAGTGTCATCTTCTCTGTGACCCCTCTTTCCACAGAGTCCCAGGGCTGACTTGATCTCACCTCTTCTTACACCACTCTTTATACGCAATTCGATTGTTGCATTTTCTCTACTACACTGTTATTTTGTTTCTGACAGGATCTTGCTTTCTAGTCCTGACCAGCCTCAAATTCACAACCCTCTGCCCTCTGTCTCCAGAGTTCTGGGATTACTGGTAAGGCTGATCCACGGCAGTACTTTGACTGAGTCTAACTCCCTTATTAGGTTTAAAGACAAAACTTATCTCTTACCTCCGTATTCCCAACAGCAGATATGTATAACTTGCCATTGTTTCTTGGAGTTCCATAGTCTTAAAACATGACTTCATGTCCAAGAAACCTTGAATTGTTTGCACTGCAGGTCAGAGGACTGTAGAAGTCTCTTTTCTGCCTTTACAGACAGGTTATAAACAGCTTGAAGTTCTTCATTGGAAGGCTTCTTGGGAAATAACTCATCAGGATGACCTTATACTGGGAGTGTGGTCATACAACATTTTAAAAAGATCATAGCTTTGGAGCTATAAAGGCCAAATTTCAAGGCTAAGCCTGCAAGTAAGTATAACCCTATGTATATGGTTCAGTTCTTGAAGTCTCATTTTTCTCACCTGCTACCGAGAATTACTTTTCAGGTTTATTGATGTCATTATATATGATGATGGCTCATGTCCCTAGCACACAATAGACACATAGAAGGTGCTGACTACACCATGGCCCTTGTAATTATATTTTCTTGACACTATAGAAGGTAAATTATGGCTCCTGATGGCAGCTGAAATGTAAACCCAGGGTCCCTGGAGAGAATGAGACAAGGAAAGGGCTCTGGGACCTTCATGTTCAGGTGAATGGTTTTATCATAGATTCCTTTTGATTGCCACCGTATTTCACAGCATTGTGTAACAGAATTTTTTGCCCACTTTTCTCATCTAGATGTAAACCCAGGCAGACTGGCATCATCACTGCATCCTTGATTCCCACCAGAGTGGCAAGTTCATTCCAGGTACCACCCAAAAGTCAACTAAATGAATTATGACAGATCTTCACAAATTGAAAAGCATCATGAATGTCATTGTGTTGTATTTATTATCTAGGATATTTAAAGCACAAAGAATTTCTGAGTTCTTGTCTTTGTGACCAAATGCAGCTGATAAAGGCAGTGTAAGGACAGAAATGTTTGTTTTGTTTTATGGCTTAAGAAGGGATACAGGCCATCATTGCAAGGAAGACATGACAGCAGGAGCATAGAGTGGGTGGTCACATACAGATGCATCTATATTCAGCAATCAGAGAAAAAACAAGAAGCAGAGTCAATGTATGTCGCTTCAAGGCATACCCCTAGTGACCCGCTTCTCCCAGGGCAGGGTCTGCTTCTTAGAGGCTTTATAACCCACCAGCTGGAGACCACATGTTCTAACTCAGGAACCCATGAAGGCCATCTTATACTGAAACCACAAGCACAGACATGCATATATACACGTGCACATGTGACTGAGAAGAACAAATTAAATTAGAAACTACTTATTGGGTACCTCTTAAACCTCAGATCGTACATCCTCTAGCAACAAACAACATGCACTGATAAACTGTGCTGATGCAATACCAGGCAGCCAGACTTCAAGTACACACTCAGAATTAGACAGCTTAAGATTCTGTTTTGATTTATGTCCCGCGCCCGCTCTGTATTCCTCGCCAGCAAGAAATACACGCAGGACACTCGGATCCTTCTGCAGACAAGCTTTAATGCATTAGACTGAGCAGAGACTGAGCAGAGACTGAGCAGAGACTGAGCAGAGACTGAGCAGAGACTGAGCAGAGACATTGAACGAAGAAAACCATCCCTATATAAAAGGCTGACCAGCCGCCTGGGACGTATTACCCTATGAATGGCTTCAGCTCCTCAGGCAAGAATGAGCCATGGGATAGGCAGAGATCAAAGGAATGGAGATTACCCAGCGCCTGTGAAGTAATTTACACCTTGGTGTCTTCAGGCAGCATTATAATGCAGGAACCGGCTTCCTACATATCACCCTTTTTTTATTAATTAATGAAAAGGCTTTATATTATTACAAGCAAATAGGTCACCCATATGTTGAGGGATAGAGGCAGGGGTTGACCTTCCCAAAATCAAACATTAAGACTGTGTACGAGAGTCACCATCAGGCTGTCAGTTTGACCCGAAGTACTCCCGACCTGTCCTCTGCCGTTTTTCTGGGAAAGGGGGTTCTCAAGGCAGGTAACCCTTATGCAGGTCAACGTACCTCCCAGAGAAGCCTGTATAATAGGCAACTCTGTGCGATGCCTATGCTCAGCATCCCTCTTTTTGGGGCTGCACAAACCAGACACTCTACCCTGTGCAGTGAGCCTAGGCTCCGGGTGTGCAAGAGCTGTCTGGCCGGCGGCCTATCGCTTAGTAGCCAAAGATATAAGCGCTTGGATGATCTCTTGGTTTGAGCCCTGGAGCTTACATGCCAGTCAAAAGTAATAGTAATCCATAAGCGGCTGTATCGAACAATTACACCCACCCCTTTTCTCACAGGCCAGCCAAAAATAACAGCAATCTGTAAACGGCTGCATCGAACAATTACCCCCACCCCTTAAGTAGAGACAATCGCTCCGCCAAGGGCAGGAGTTAATCTGGATAACAATAGCGGCTCTCAACTCCCGGGGGTAGAGGGTGGAGTTCCGACTTTTGGAGGTCTGAAGGGACTCTTCGGGTGAGTCTTTCTGGGATCCACAGGGGATTCTCTTCATCCTGTGAGAAAACACAATATCGCTCCCCTGGATCTTATGAGAATAGGATCCGGGCCTTTTCAAAGATCAGTTAAGATATCTTTCCATTTTACCATTTCCTTTTGGCCTTTTAGTTTTTGAGGTGAGACGCTTGGCCTCGGTATGGCCCCCAGCGTTAATGTTAATGAGGCTTTAAAGCCCCAGGCATTCCAGGCCTTTAAGAAGTGTTGAATAGCAGGCATGGCCTTTTCCCCTATCAAAGACTGGGAAAGCCATCTGTAATTTTCTTCGCTCCTCTGATGGTAAGAAGGAGTCGGTTCCAAATAGTGGGGGTGCTGATGGAAGCACACCCGCTGGCATTTTTGGCCGTGCTGTTTCTTTCTCTAGCTTTGCTTCCTTGTTAGAGTCTAAAATCTCAGAGTCTGAGCTGCTCAGCTCCAAGGCTTCCAGTTTCGTTGCAGGGCAGAGGCTAGGTTCCTCATCTCTCCTAAATTTACCGGGGTGTGACCGGTTATTCCCCATTCTTTCTCTCTCCTTCTCTGTCTCTCCCTCATCCAGCTGAGCTGTTCCTTTTAAAACTTTATCTCTTGAGCTTTTAGAGTCATTAGAGCTATCAAGATTTAAAGCTTTATACACTCCCTTGTCAGTAGACACCCCGGGAGGTCCTTTTTTCTTATACGTTGTAGTTTCTCTTTTTACATACACTCCCATGTCACTAGACATCCCGGGAGGTCCTTTTTTCTTATATTTTATTGTTAGGCGCGCCCCATCTCTCACTACATTCGGTTTCTGATATGTAATTCTGGACTTCTTTAAGATTGCTATAACAGTGAGAAAAGTCAAAATAGCTCCTAGTAAAAGTATAGAAGCCTCTATATTAACCTCCCAAAATAGTAACATTCCCAAGCCAAAGTCTAGAAAAATCATACCTCTCCGAATTTTTCTCATTACATTCGGTTTCTGATATGTAATTTTGGACTTCTTTAAGATTGTTACAACAGTGAGAAAAGTCAAAATAGATTAACCTCCCAAAATAGCAACATTCCCAAGCCAAAGTCCAGAAAAATCATACCTCTCCGAATTTACCACCCTGCAGTTCTGAATCCGCCTCGTTAGAGGGGTCTCTGAGGTGCTGGAGATGTTAAGCTTCCCGGGTTTCGGCACCATATGCTGGAGATGTTAAGCGTCCCGGGTTTCGGCACCATATGTCCCGCGCCCGCTCTGTATTCCTCGCCAGCAAGAAATACACGCAGGACACTCGGATCCTTCTGCAGACAAGCTTTAATGCATTAGACTGAGCAGAGACTGAGCAGAGACTGAGCAGAGACTGAGCAGAGACTGAGCAGAGACTGAGCAGAGACATTGAACGAAGAAAACCATCCCTATATAAAAGGCTGACCAGCCGCCTGGGACGTATTACCCTATGAATGGCTTCAGCTCCTCAGGCAAGAATGAGCCATGGGATAGGCAGAGATCAAAGGAATGGAGATTACCCAGCGCCTGTGAAGTAATTTACACCTTGGTGTCTTTAGGCAGCATTATAATGCAGGAACCGGCTTCCTACAGATTTAAGCATTTCCAGCAGTAGAATCCATGATGGAACCTTGAAAAGCAGACCATTGGGTGATTAAATGCCCTTCACTCTGGCAAAGACAATATTCTGCTAGGGAGGTGTCTCTTTGCAAAGCCACTGGACATACCCCTTGACTTTCAGTGTTCTCCTCTGAGGAGACATAAACAGTGGATTCCCCGTTCCACCTCCATGGTAGAAATAAAAAAGCTAATAAATAAATTATTAGAAGAGGGCTGAGCTTGGCTGTTCCCCAACCCTATCAGTAGAAATGAAGTGGTTATAAATGCTAGTTTTCTCACTCTGCTTTCTTTTCAAGACTTAGTTTTAAAAATAAGTATGCATCTGTGTGTTTGGGAGGAAGATGCAGGTGGGTACTGATTCTGGGAAGGGAGAAAAGGGATTATAGGTGGTTTCGAGTCACTCTGTGTGGATGCTGGGGACTGAAGTCTGATCCTCTGCAAGAGCAGCAAGTGCTCTGAACACTGTTATCTTTCCAGCTCTAGTTTAGCTTTTTAAGAGGCAGATTGAGTCTTGTATTTTCTCCTGTTTTTGAGACAACAGTTCCATTTGGCAGAACAAATAAATTGCTTCCAGTGAGTCCTTTGGCTTGTATACAGATGAACATACTAATCCACTCCTGGATGAAGAGACTAGCATCATAGTTTATATGTAAGGAACTGGTATAGGCCAAAAGGAAGAGTGGACTGAGAATTATAGATGAATAAAAAAGATTTAGATGATATGGTCCCGGAATCCTCTCATCACTACCTAGAAAATCCATGCAATAGTACCCACGCTATTACTGCCTGTAGAATGATTAAAAAGTACCTGGTCTACTCTTGGCTAATAAATAGTGCCTTCTTCCCAAATACAGTCAAGCTGTCAAAACCTGTGTGTGGTTAATAGCCATGTGCAGTGTCCCATACCTGTGACCTCAGCACTTGGTTGGCTTCAACGGGAAGATCAAAAACTCAAGGCTACCTTGGGCTACATAGAGGGTTCTAGGGCAGTTTAGGCTATGTAACCCTGTCTCAAGACAAAAAAGAAGGAAGGAGGAAGAAAGAGAGGGGGTGAGAGACAGAGAGAAAGAAAGAAAGAAAGAAAGAAAGAAAGAAAGAAAGAAAGAAAGGAAGAAAGAAAGAAAGAAAGGAAGAAAGAAAGAAAGAAAGGAAGGAAGGAAGGAAGGAAGGAAGAAAGAAAGAAAGAGGAAAAGAAAGAAAGAGGAAAAGAAGAAAGAAAGGAAAGAATTAACTATTAACTCATGGTCACTAAGTGTCCAACTTGGGGAGGTACACACATTGCAAAAAAAAAAAAAAACAACCCACAAAAGTCAAAAGAAGATGGCAGAATATCTGCCATTAGAAAATAATTGCACTTTTATTGAGAAAACTAAATTTAAATACAGGTTGAGCTTCCTTTAACCAAAATGCCTGCGGCAAGAAGTGTTTCAGCTTTTCCCAGAGTTGAGGAAATTTGCATATATATAATGAGATATCTTGGAGATGGGACCCAAGCAGAAAGATGAAATTCATTTATGTTTCTTACACAATTTATACACACAGCCTGGAGGAAATTTTATGCAGCAATTTTAGTAGGCCCATGTTGTGACTGCAGACTGTCACAGGAGGTCAGATATGAAACTGTCCACTTGTGATGTCATGTTGGGTATCTAGGAGGTATCTAGGAAAATTCAGATATTGGGACATTTAGATCTGGCATTTTTGGAGTTGGGTTGCTTCATTAGAGTTGAATAATTAGGAGATGCTAATGACATGGTGGTAGGTATAAACATGTGTGGAGATGGGATGATATCTTAGACTTGAAATGCTAAAGACATGGTGGTATAAACATGCTGGAGATGAGAAGACATCCTAGGCATGAAGCAACTCACAGAAGACATCTCAGAGCAGATGAGACTTCGGGTGCCACTCAGAGACACAGAAGTCTTGATGGAAATGAGCTTCAGAAAGAAGAGAAGCAAGACATAGGCCAAAGAACTGTATGATAGGCAGAGCAGAGAAATCATGGGGGTAGCCAGGGACAGCCCCTGTGAAAAAGAGAATGGAAATGAATTTACAAAGGGGAGTTTCAGCTCATCTATGAGTGTTATTAAATGCTGGATTGCAAAGCTTAGATTCTATCAGTTAGGCTGCAAAAAGCCATTGGCAAGTCCTCAGTGGAAGAGAGATAGAGTAAATGTGATAATTCATCAGACTGCGGTCTTCACAATGAACTACAAAAGAGAGAAATAAACCCGCCAGGATAGAGGGCTGCAGCAGAGTTCAGCTGGAGTCACAGCATTGTAATATCAGGCTCACATTTCAGAATCCATGAAAAAATAAGACTCAAGGTGATTAAAAGTTGAGGTCATTTAAGACTGTGAGATGGGGAGTAAATAGTCTTCAGTGAAAAACTTCAGAAGTACAACATTTGTAGCATTCTTAACATACCTTGGATAAAGCATCCCTGAAAAGAAATTCAAGACAAAAAAATTAAAGCAATGAACAAAGACTATAAACATGCAATTTTCCAAAGATACCAAACAACTATTAGATATATGAAGCCATATTTACCATACTACAGAATGTAAGTAAAGCAACAGCAAGATACTTTTGCTTGTTGGTGTGGATAAAAATAATGGCATGTTTTCAATGACAGTCATGATTGTTTACAAGGAAACACACATGGAAAGAATATTTGGTGTATGATGCCTGAGGAGCAATGTTGCACTATAAATTCATTCACCTTGAGCCCAAGTCTCATGCCTAGCTGCGTACATCAAAGGCATACTCATGGGAAATATATCTGAAAAGAAACTAAATGCCCAATCTAAGACAGTGTAAAAAGTTTGAGCAATTGGAAAGATGTTAGAACCACTGACAAAAAAAAAATCCCCAACATATGGGAAAATTCACATAATATGTTGGGTTTAAAAGGCATATTATAAGCAGCTTGTTCAATATGTTCTTAATTTTAAAAATCTGTATATATGAATAAAATATAACATGCCAGTTTTGGATTATAATTTAAACAAGCAAGCTGTAAAAAGACACTTTTGAGACAGAAGAAACCAAATATGGACTAAGCAATAGATGAAACAGAGGAGGACTGGTTTTTGGTTTTGTTACATAGACTAATGATGTTTCAGTTATAATCTTGAATTTTCTATTTTACAGTCATATACTGAATTGACATCTTATGGGGGTAGACTTCATGAACTCTGGAATTTATTTTAAAAATATAAAAGAAAAATTACTAGGAAAGCTAAGTAAGAATGACAATGTGTTGATAATCGTTTACTTATACAGTTTTATTCTGAAGTTCCCCTAACAGAAATGTTCAAGTTTACGTGTCCAATGAATGCTTTTAGCAAAATTGGCAGGGAAAGCATCTTGTCATTGTCTTCATTTACATTCCTTAGTATGGTTAAATATGACTTCATATATTTAATAGCCATTTTGGTTTTGTTAGAAAATTGCAAGTTTGTATTTCTTCCCTTTTAAAAAGTAAAGATCATGATACTTTCAAAATAATGTACATATATGTATGGATAGAGCTTTATAATGGTATAACCAAAAGAGGTATAATGGTTGCTGCTGTTTGCTCAAATGTTTAGTCTTATTTTTCTTAAATACATTTTCAAGTGATTGCAATGAATATGTATTATTTTGTAATGGAAAAGAGTTCTAAATGCTGTTTTTTAAAGTTTCTATGCTTCTGATGTGGAAGAAGTAAATGAAACAATGAGGCAAGTACTGAGTTGGAGGTGAGCACCAGTGAACTTGACAACCCATGATGAAAGAAACATGAGCATCTGAGGGACCAACCCAAGTCAGTACTTCTAGAGCAGAAAGTGGATAATAGAACACGCAGAATCTTCCAAGCTACGACAAGAAACACCACTGCTTTCTTGTATGCAAGCCATCTGGGAAACCATGAATAGAGTTCTAGTGGGAGAGTCGCTACAGGGGCAGCACTCATGGAAAGAAGCTTTGGAGTGAGGCAATAGTGGAGGAAAGGGTAGATCAGATAGCTTTTCTTTTAATTTCCAAAGAGGAAGAAGAAATGTCAAAGAGGAATAGCAAGTGGCCAGAGAAGTTAGAAAGAAGATAAAAAGGCCAGCATTGAGTAAGGTATGATTCCCTGAGAGGAAGAAAGGAAGGGACAGAGAAAGGGGGGGAGAGAAGAAAGGAGGGGAGGAGGGAGGGAGGGAGGAGCCTAAGGGGTTGGATGCTAATGAATAGTGTCCAATAAATTAAGCAAAATCCTAATTGCTGATGGTTTGGTGGGAGAGTTGGAGTTGACTAGAGAGGTGGAGAGGAGACTGGGGTGGCTAAACATTGGTTAGGAAGGGGTAAGAGTCAGAATGGAGACAGCTAATGCACTGAGATGTTTCTAGAAATGAAAGTGAGATGGAACATGGATAGGATATTTTTTAAAATGGAAAAAAAAGAAACATATATAGGCAATCTTGAAAAGAAAGGATCTTTGTAAACACTTGGCAGGGTGGCCGACATGAGATTCAGAGTCCACTGAAGGGGTGGTCCAGACAGGAAGGACACTATGACAAAACAGGAAGCCAGCAGATGAGGTGCTGAGAAAAGTTGTCTTCTGGAGCTCCTGGCAAGAATGTGAGAGAATTCCTCTAATTCCTTTTGGTCTCATTGAGAGGAGAAGGGACAGTTGTATTCGTTCAGAGCTTATTTGGTGTTTGGGGAGTATGTGGTTTTGCTGCACAAAAGGAGAAGAAGGATGACTGGAGGTTTAAATACTGATGGTGTGGAGCCAGGAGTAAGCCAACTAGAAAGCTAAAGGAGGAGAGGAGAGGTGACACCAAGATGACATCAGACAACAGTTGAGTTCCTAATATGGGGACAAGAATAAGAGTGTCCACTTTTCGATCCACCACCGTAGACGAGCAGGTCACCGCCATTGCTGTAACTGGATGAGCTTAATGGTAACAATAGAACGATTGATAGTGCTACAAGGGTAGGCAGCACATTTGCCAGGCACTACAAGGACCTGCCTGCCTTTCATCTTAACAACCTTGTGGGGTGGATACTGTCCTTTCCCCTTGAATAGATGAAGGGATTATGCTCCTTGCCAAGATCACACAGCTGGCAAGTAGAATTAGAACTTAAGCCTGCTTTCTTCCGTCTCTTTCTGTATGGCCCCTCAGCCCTAAGAAGCCTGTGGAGATCCAAGATGATTTTGTTGCTCCCTTGCTTGCCTCTGAATTCTTTCACTTACCTGCTGATGCTAAAATTATCCAGCTCATGTCTCTGTTCTTTGCAACAAGATAAAGCATTGTAGTTTTAATTTAATTGGCCCTGGTAGTGTCCCATGCTACTATCGCCACATTCTGCAAGTGGCAAAAATGACAGTAGGTAGCTGACATTTTATCCATCTAAGCTAACCAAATTCAGTCAGTTTTAATTTTGAACTAACACGTGATAGATCAGTGCGGAAGCAATCTATTTACCGAGAGCTGGCCATTTTCTGAAGCCAGAAATGAACTGAATTATACACTGAAACCAGTGGACTAAAACAGCTCTGTGCAAATGGGTAACTTGGTCATCCAGAAAGGCCCGGGTTGACATTGCTCTAAGGCATTTCCTGATTCTGTTTCTGTATTGAGCACAGTACTTCTGAATGGCACACAATGCAACCCATGCTCCTTGGAGCAGCATGAGAACTGAATAAGATCAGAGTCGATACCTTGACTGAGAGTGACCAAGGCTGGCTAGGGTGATTCATTGCTCCCCTCCCCAAAACCACAGGCTAAGTCCTCCTGGGCCAACACAGAAAAGGACTTTACCAACTCCTGCAGCTCAGCCTCTTGCTTCCTCTTCCTCCTGGAATTTGCTAGCACATTGCCTCACCTTTCTCAGAAGTCTTTTATCAGCCTTCGTAGTTTGAAATTAGAATCCTTAACTAAGATGAGAGGCTCATGATTCAGGCGTGAGATCTTACTGCCCCAAATCTGATTCTGTGTGAATCTGCCCCATGCAAGGTGTATATGTTGACATCCCTGTGCATATTCATTCATGTTTATTAAACACATGCTAACTGAAACCCAACTCTATTGTAGGCCTGCTAAAGGCACTGAACATCCATGGTGACAAAATAGACATTATCTTTTCACTATGAACCTTGCAATCTGGATGAAGAGAGAAATTTTCTCAGTAGTAGCACCATTGGTCAAGGTCAAGGTGTCCCCAAGACTCTCCATCTCTTCCTTGCTGTGTTTTTCTCCACTGCACTTGGCAGTCTTGGCCATTCTGTTACTTGCTTATTTAGTTTAATAATTAGTATCTTTCTCACTCTGGGTCCCTAATCTGTTATTTGGAGCTCTGCTGGCTTTCCCTGGGCAGGTTTTGATCATGGTGACTATGTCCTTCCCACTGATGATAAGCCATAAGCAGGTGCAGTGTTGGCTTGCCTTGTCGATGTTATATTACCTAAGGAGCTCTCTCTCTCTCTCTCTCTCTCTCTCTCTCTCTCTCTCTCTCTCTCTCTCTCGTGTGTGTGTGTGTGTGTGTGTGTGTGTGTGTGTGTGTGTGTGAGAGAGAGAGAGAGAGAGAGAGAGAGAGAGAGAGAGAGAGAGAGAGAGATTTGGTTGTGTTAATACTTGCTTGCATCCATGTGGTTGTCCTGAGAAATAATTTGTACTTGGGTCCCGGCACCAGTATTTCCATTTGCCCCCACCCTTCTTTAATCTGGGGCACTGTTTTCTTATGTGTACACTGGGCACAACAAGCCCTACACATCAGGTTGCTGAAGGACTGGCTTAGTATGTACCACACCACTGGTGTGTTGATGATGCTTTAAATGTAATCTTTTCTCTAGCCCCGACTTCCTGGCTGATTGGACCACTGATGACAACTCCCAATGTAACAGGACAAGGGATGTTTTGCTCATTTTTTCCCTACTGCCCTGGAACAAAGGGAACATAATCAAGCATGGAAATGTTATTTGATATCAGCTTCAAAACCAGTCACACTGTGTTTGATATGCAATGCCAATTGTGTGATACTGGATCTATTAGCTATTAATATTAGATGTCCAGCTTTGTGCAGTAAGCATTGGTAACATGACCCTGTCCAGAAGCCCAGCTGGGAGCAATGAAACCTGGGCTTTCAGTTGTACCTGAATGTTTTCCTTCCCTAACTGCCTGGTGGAGACCGAATGAATATGTGGTGTTCCAGCCTTCAGCAGCTTTCTCTGAGTTTTGCAAATGAGACAGATGGGATCTAGGGAGGAGAAATGGCCTTCTCACCTCCAGATGGCCCTGAGTGTTCATGATAGTCTGTCTCTCAGGTGGTCTTACTCTGTTACCTTGTGCCTGTCTGGCTGGAAGCTCACAGGGGCCACCTGAATGTGGAGACTAGGCCAGAGAATATAAAAGAGGAGCCACTGCCATGGAGCATGCTCTCCAATAATGATGGCAAGGAGGAGGAGGAAGGAGGGAGGGAGGAAGAGGGAAAACAAGAGGAGAAAGGAAAAGAATGAGTAAGAAACAAGAAGAGGATATGGAATTTACTAAGATATTGCTATACATCCTTGAGGTGGTTTGAATGAAAATGGCCAATAGGGAGTGGCAATATTAGGAGGTATGGCTTTGTTGGAGTAGATGAGGCCTTGTTGGTATAAGTATGTCACAGGGGGTGGGCTTTGAGGTTTCAGATGCTCAAGTCAGTCCCAGTTTCATTCTCTTTACTCTTGCTTCCTGCCAATCCAGATGTAGAACCCTCAGGTACTTCTCCAGTACCATGTCTGTCTGCATGCCACCATGCTTCCCACCATGATGATAATGGACTGAACCTCTCTGAACTGTAAGCCAGCCCCAATTAAGTGTTTTCCTTTATAAGACTTGCCATGGTCATGGTGTCTCTTCACAGCAAGAGAAACCCTAACTAAGACAGTCCTGAACTCATTTTGTCTCATTTTCACAGTAATACTACCATGTGAAATTGCTTGCTCTTTTGTGGTACCTAGAATTGACCCCAGGGCCTTGAAAATGCTCAGCTCTTGTTTTACTTTACAGTTACAGGTGAACTTTGAACTCACAATGTGGCCAAAAGAGTCCTTGGGTTTACAATCTTCCTGAGCAGCTGGTATCACAGATCTGTACCTAAACTCAATACCAAGTCAAGTACTTTAACACTATTAAGATTTCTCTGTGCATTTTTCCCAAGCAGTTGTGGATGTCAAACATTCTCCCTCCCAATCAAGCCCAAATGTCACAGCATGCCTTCAGTGTCCTACATGAACAAGCCTCCATAGTTGAGGGGACCACATTAATAGCATCTAAGCTCTGGCTTTTAGAAAGTAATGTAGGGGAGGCATTCAAATCTATCCTGTGCCTCCTCACAATACAGAATTTTCCCCAAACCATAGAATTTAGTAAGAAACACACCAGATCTGACCCATCCCACCCCAAACTAAAGAACAGAGCCTTCAATGCCCAGTTAAAATCCATCTCCTCACTGCTGCTTGCCTCAGGTTCTCAAAGCCAGTTCATTGAGGAAGGACCATATTGAACCCATGAGTGTCAGTCCCAGTGCCACACAATGTGATCTGGCAAGTCTCTCGGGCTCTGCCTCAGCTCAGTACTCTGTAACTTCACAGGGAGGTTGTGAGGGATAATTAATTGCCAGGTACTGGCTCTTCAAAGGTAGTATATTTCCGATGTTACAATTCTGCCAAACTTCTGGGCTCAGATAAGCTCATATTGATATGTGTACACACATGTATTCTGCATGTTCAGTAGAACACGTGTTTTCACCTTTAAGGTGAAAACCAAAATGTTAAGTGGACATAGAGTAGCCAAAGTGGTGCTGAGGCCAATTGCAACCCTAATTGTTTTCTATGGTGCTTTTGACATCATTTTAATCAATAGAACATGCTACAACCTTTAAGCTCCCTTCTCTTCCAGAAGCTCTTTCTCTCCCGGGGCTTCTTGTTGGGTGGAACATGGGATGGTCTCAAAATGGATTTGAGAAATAAGCCTACTAGGCTCTTACCACCATGGGGCAGAGTTGAGTGGCATCCATCTTGCCTAAGGCCACCAGCCTTATTAAAATGCACTGCTTTTGAGGTGAGCAACTGGTCTTTTGTACCCCTCATTATTTCCATCTTAGTGTGAATTCATTTCTAGTCCTTTGTGATGGAAGGAAAGACAATGGAAATTTGTAGGGTTGGAGGAAGGACCTGGCATGGCTAAGAGAGCATGAGGCTAGGTAGGGCTTCCAATTCCCTAACAACCTCTGTCCGGGTAATACTGCCTTAGAAAAAAACACCTTTCTAGGAACAGAATGCTAATGTTTGAGTCAAACCATCGACTAAGAGAAGCTGGGTTACCTACCCAAGCTTGCCAAGTCCTCAAACATCCACACACTAGGCTCATTACAATGTCATCTGCCCCACTAAAGTTTCAGCTTACAGTGAGTTTGTTGTTATTATTGTTAGTCTCTGGCTGTCATTTTGAGGCCTTTTCCCCCCACAGATTTTAATTGAATGTTCCAGAGGGGAGATATTTCTAGCATATAGTTTTGAACTTTTGCTTCATATTGTGACCAATTAAAATCTGACTAACCACAGAATACACTTTTCTTTTGCTTCATGCATCACCCCCAACAGAGAGAATGTAGTTTGAATGCCATAATATTATTTTCCATGCTGCTTTGACTTAAATAAGGGAAAAGATTTTTATGTGTGTGTGAGTGAAGCTCTTTGAAAACTTTCTGACAACCCCATTTGTTGCATCCCTCCCTCATTCCATGGACACACTGGATGGAATTTTCTAGTCTGTCTTTCTCTTCACATCAAACCTCCTTATATAATATAAAGCAGTGCTGATCTCTGCGTGACTGAAAGCCAAGCTATGCTGGGTGGTGCTTAAATATGATATTAATATACAAAGCCAGGATGCAAAGCTGTTCAAACACAGCCCTACCAGCTCTTCTTTTCCCTTGAATCTTTTCCCTGTCCCTACAGATTCCTAGCACCTTCCCTGGGCTCTCAGCCACATCTCTATGAATAGCCTCCCGGTCCACTTGTCCAGAATGCAGAGCACTGCCTTGCTCATTTCTATGCTGCTTTAACAGAATAGCCCAGTCAAGGTACTGTGTAAACTAGACATATTTATTTGTCTCACAGTTCTGGAAGCTGGAAAATCCAAACTCAAGAACCAACTATAGAGAAGGGATTCTTGCTGTGTAGTAAAATGGTGGAAGGAACCATACAAGGAAAGGAAGCAGGGAAAAGAGTTCACAGACTTGTAGTATGAATAATAAAAACCCAGAGACAGATATCGGGGTTCAAGGTGAAGATCAGAAAAGCAAAGCAGCCAAGCCTCTACCTCTACCCCAGACTGAAAGGGCGATACTGGCTCCATGAATCCTCAGTGTGGCTGGAGATTGAATGCCAGGGTACAGCATGAGACACTGAACTCCTGTCTCATATACCTCCAGAGTGATGGGATTAAAGGCCTGAGATGTCAAGTGCTGAGATCACCTTTGTGTGACTGTTTCTCTTCTAGACTGATTCACTCTTGTGTAGGCCAGGGTGGCCTTGGACTCACAGAGTTACATCTGCCTCTGTCTCCAGAGTCCTGGAATTAAAGGCATGTACCACCACAGACTTGCACACTTTTATAATCAACATTGATGTAATCCTTTTATTCATAAGTATGGGGCCTTTCAAAGGATACCTCAACCCCCACCCACTATGTGTATGTGTGTGTGCACCTTTGTGCATGTGTAGTGTGTGTGTGTGTGTGTGTGTGTGTGTGTGTGTGTAGAGTCAGAGCACAACCTACAGTGTCTGTCCTCACTTTCCACCTTATAGGAAGTAGGGTCTTATTGCTGTTGTAGATGCCAGGCTAGCTGCCTCTCAAACTTCTGAAGATTCTCCCACCTCCATCTCCCTTTAGGATTACAAGATTACAGACATACTACCACATCTGACTTTTACGTGGGTTCTGGGAATCCAAACTCATGTCCTCATACTTGCACACCAAGCATTCTATCAGTGAAGTCATCTCCCCTAGCCCTTTAAAGCTATTTTACTGAGGATCAAGTTTTCAACACTCAACTTTGGGAGACATATTCAAACCTGAAACTGTAGCAAGCACAATGTAGATTACCCATTGTTGACTGAGCCTGCCTCTTCTGAAATGCAGCCATGGCTTTTTGTTCCCTTTTAAACTCACTGCAACTTCCTAAGCAGTTTTTGTCTTTGGCCCTGCTCAACATCCCTTCCTCCCTAAGCATACTCACTCTCTCTTAGCTCTCAAACTAGGGATGTCTTCGTGATTTCTTCTTCACCGCAGCAAAACTTCTGGCATATCCCCAACCCCATTACTCTGTATTCATTACCAGCCTTCTGGAAAGATCATTCCACGATTCCAACTAGCTTCATTTGCACCTTGACTTAAAGAGGTTTACAAAGTAGAGTCAGAAATAGATTGATAACAGGTAGTTTATTAAGGAATAGTACTCACACAAGGGAGCCAGTGACCAGGTTTGCACTGGAGCAGGAGGGACCCACAAGATGCCTCCTAGTCCACTCAGCCAGGCAAAATAGAGAAAAGGGGCCACGTGGGTGCCTCCCTCCTACTTAAACCCTTGTTACATCACTCTGACCATGCCCAAGTGGGTGTGGTCAGGGTAACTGACTAGCCCCAAGCGGGCGTGGACAGCAGTACCTCTAAATCAGAGTTTCTCCCTACATTGACCCACTGAAATTGACCTCCAACCATATTGTATTCTATGGGCAGTGGACTAAGGATTTGAAGGCTCAACTAAGAAGGACCTGGGATTGAGGCAAAACTTTGAAAATAAGGGTAGCTTTTAGAAAATGATGCTTAAAATTGAAATGCCTTTTTGAAAGGATAGTATGTGTGTGGATTATATGTTTCCTGATCCATAATTAGCCTAGAAATGCTTAGACCCATACACAGTGATGGGATACTCTCCAGTGAAAAGTAGCAGAAGAGGCTACCAATGTTCTTGCCTGTCCTTGACAAAGACCTTCCATGAGAGGTATCTGGGGCAGTGACAGAGATCTTGCCTTCCTGAAGGAAGCTTGCAACCAGCAGGAAGAAAGGCAGGCAAATGAGAAAGAACAAGCTAGCTGCCACTTGCTCCCCTTGGCTCTGAAGGTCCTAGGTGTAAAGTCCATGCCCCAGTCTCCTGTCAGTCCCCGTCCAACCTGTCCTCTCATCTGCTGCTTTTAGTTAAGAGAGATAGCAATGCCTTGCTGTAGCATTCCCCGCATGCATCATCTGTTGCTGTAAGCCATCACCTCTAGTCTGCTGAGCGGAATTGCAAAACTGAATGACAGACTAGAAGTGTTTCCCTTCCCTGCTTCTGAAAGCTATTGTTGTTTTGGAAGACAGACTTACCATGTAGCCTGGGCTAGTCTCAAACTCCAGATTCCTCTTGTCAGCCTACTGGGGACTGGGATCATAGGTGTGTGATAATTCCCATGGATAAGCTATCTTCTTTTTAATCAAGAAAACAGAAACCTGAGACAAGGGCTCTCCTTTTCTGCTATCACCTCCCACCCTTGCTGCTTCACCTATGGCTGTGTCCTGTAGAAGGTAATTGCAGTACCCCGAAGCTAAAGCTTCCAATTGAGGTCTTGCCCTCTGTGCTGAGGACGCCAACCAGTGTCTGGCAATACCCATTCTGAAGCAGACTGGCAAACGAGCAGAGACTATTCATTCATCGCACATAAGCCATGGAAGGACTAACAGATGGTGAGTCATTAGACTTTTAGTCACTACTGGCCCAGCCTGGATTTGAACCTGTGACCCCAGGTAAAGGGTTTTATGTTGCAATATAAATGCCTGAAGGGCTTAAGGACCTTCAAAACCCTCCCCTTTTAAAGGAACACTTTGTCATTTAGAGAGACATGGAACGGAAAGAAGAAATGAAGGGGAAAAGGAAAAATAGCAGAGGGAAAATTCTGTCTCACGTGACTCAGTAGATGAAGCAGTTGCTCATGTGTGTATGCACTTGTGTATGGATGCACATGTTTGTGTATGCGCATTTGGAGGTCTATTGAGTGTCATTCCTCAAGTGCTGTCCACCTTTGTGTGAGACAGTATTGGCCCAGAATGCAGATTTTAGATAGACTGGTCAGGGAACCCAGAGGACCTGCCTGTTTCCCTACCTACCCAGCCCTAACATTACAAGGGTGAGGCGCCATACCCAGTCTTTTAAACATGGATTATAGGGGTAGAATCCAGGCCATTGTGCTTTCATGGTAAGCATATCACCAGCTGGGCCATCCTCGTGGTCCCCAAAGCTGTTGCTGCTTGGAGTGGTTGCTTTTAAAAGTATCGTGTCATTTGAAGGTGGGTGCATCCTGCTACCACACCAACCCTCTCAGAAACACCTGCTCTGCCCTTCCCTTCCGCTTCCTTGGCTGTCTTCATTTGACTACTTAACAACTGGGGCTGTTTATTCCTCCCTGAGATAAGGGCTTCCCCAAACAGGGTCATGATAGTAAAAACACTCAAAAAGCCCCCAGGAGTTTAGGATCACTGCTTCATTCTGCCCTACCATGTGCTTGAAAAACAAAACAAACAAACAAACAAAAAACCACTCTGTGCCCATTTTACATGGATGGTGAGAAGGTAAAGGGTTTAAGGCAAACTTTGGTTCCCGGCCCTATCATTGTGGGAAAAACTAAGCTACATTTTTATTTCTTATCTGTAAATAGTGGGAATTATACTTAAAGGTCATTGCACAGTGGCCACCTGTGCAGGGCTGCCATTTTGCAGCCTAAGACACCTCACTGACATTCAACTAGAACACAATGCTGAGGGTGTCCCCTGGAGCAGTGCAACTGAAGAGCTATGCCAACCGAGGCTCTTTATGTGCATTCTCAGGAAGTATTAGTCACTGATACTAGTTTGGAAGTTTGTTTTATTGTTTTTGGTTTTGGTTTTTTCCTGGTAGGAGTAGTATAGGCAATTCCGAATAGCTCTGTCTTTGACCACTCCATGGAATGGGAGTTAGGGGAGCGAGACTGAGGATATCGGAAGACAGCCCACAAACCATATAATCATATACCCTTACTATCCTAGAGAAAGAGGAAAAACTATTTTTAAAATTCCATTTTCTTACTTAATTTAAAAAACTATTTAATTGTGTGTGTGTGTGTGTGTGTGTGTGTGTGTGTGTGTGTGTGTTTGGGGTAGATTTGTTTATATGAGTGCAGTACTTTCAGTAGCCAAAAGATGGCACTGTCTCCTGGAGCTGGAAATAAGGTAGTATGAGCCACATTCTACCCCCAGTATATTACCAATCCTTTTGTTACTTTTTGTTGACACACGTGTAAGAATTTGTAAGGTTTAATGTCATGTTTGGAATCTTGGATACACTGATTAATGATCCATTCAGAGTGATAAGCAAGTTCACTGACCTGAACTTTTAACCTTTCTTTCTGGTGAGTGTATTCAAATCCCTTCCTTCTATTTTGAGAGGTAGAACACATTTTTGTTTATGTTCTCCTAGAGTTTCTGGTGTAGATGTCTTTCTGTATGCTGTAAATATATGCTTTAAGAACATTGGTTAATAAAGAAACTGATTTGGGTCATCGACAGGCAGAATAAGGCCAGACGGGAAATCCAAGCAGAGATATAAGGAAAAGGGCAGAGTCTGGGAGAAGCCAGCAGACACTGGAGTAGCAGGATGAGAGGTAATAAGCCATGAGACTAGTGTTAAAATATAGACTAGTAGAAATTTAATGTGTAAGAGCTAGTTAGTAATAAGCCTGAGCTAATAGGCCAAACAGTTTGCAATTAATATTAAGCCTCCAAGTGATTATTTAGAAACAGCTGTGGGCAAGAGAAAAACCAGTCCGGGGGATAGGGCTGGACAGACAAAAGTCTCCAGCTACAGGTTTCAGGGAATAATAGCATCTATGCCTTCCATCTAATCTGTGTCCCTGGAAGCAATGATTCTCACAGTGTGGTTGCTGAGGATCAGAATTGCCTGGGAATCTACTAGCAGTGCATGTTCTCAGGTTCCTCCCATATCTACTCAGTTGGAATCTCTGGGTAAGACCCAGCTTTAGGATTTTGGTGTGCCCTAGGGTATAAGGACACAGGCCCAGAGACACCTGTAGTTCTCAAAGCAAATTTTTGTAGGACTCTATTAGAGATCTAGTCCCCAAATCACAGGACTCAGAAGCTGAGTTGAAAGCCAGCAAATCAGAGGACTCCCAGTAACCCTTCAAGGTGTTAGTTGAGACCCAAAAGACATCTAAGATATTAGTGACTGGAAGTCCGCAAGCCCTCATAGGGACCAGTGTTTCTTATTTGTATTCCTGGTGGATGTGCAAAACATGGGCCTGCCAGAGTCCTGAACCCAGCAACGTGGGTGGTAGAGGCCAACCTTTCCTAGAAGAAGAAAAGGCTGTTCTGGGACTCCAGCTTTCTCTAAACAACACTCCAAATCCACTGACACTCATGTCCCCCTCACTCCCTCTCATCATTTACTGTAGAAGAGCCAGTTCCAAAGTCAGGCTCCTCTTGAGGATAGTCCTCATAGTGCAAAGGGACTCCGGACTTCTGCTTATAACTGACTAAAGGCTTCTCCCATCTCTAGCCACATGTTTAGGTGGCTCCAGCTCTGGCTGATGACCAAGTCTAAGTTCATAGGAGACACTAATAAGAACCATCCCATGAAAATGCTTTTGACCCACAGACATGGGAGACAATGTGTTTTATTTTATTTTAGTTTCAGATGAAGTCTCACTATATATCCTAGGCTGGCCTCAAAGTCCCAATTCTCCAGCCTCAGCTTCATGAGTGCTGGGATTATAGGTTGGTAATACAAGAACAAGTAGTAAAATGTGTATTATTTAAAAATATCAGTACATACCCAGTCAAAAAGAGTAGGTGTGGCCAGGGATGATGGTGAACTCCTTTAACCCAATTACTCAGAGGCTGAGTGACAAGGCTGTGTGGGCTACACAGTGAGATACTGTCTCAGAAACAAAATCAAACCAAAAAGCACCTATGCATATGAGATGGTAAAACTTGACCATAAACCATGGCAAATGGAGTGGGCCATCTAAGCAAAGGCACAGATAAGCAGCTTTCAGACACAGACTTGCTTTAACTATTGTAGGAGTTGTTGCCGCTTCACTCTTTACTCCTGGTCACCCACAGCAAATGGACCACTGATGATGCAATCAATACCTGCATCTTTGTCAACGCTGTATCTTGCTTCCTGTGACCAGGTCATCTGTGTGCTCCCCGGCCCCATTCTCGGCTTGCTTCCAGCATGGGATCCCCTTCATGAAGAAAAACTTCCAGGGAGAACACAGGGCTTTGTGTACAGATGGCTCTTCTTCCTTCCTCTTACCGCAGAGACACTGCTCCTGCTGGTCCCCAATGTCTGTCCTGCACTTCACCTGCCACTCACTCCCATTTTCTTAGGGCCTTTACTTGCTCAATGTATTTCCCTTTCATATATGCAAATACCTCTTAAGAAAAATTCTTCCCATCGATTAGTCAAATTGTCTCTGTTTTGGTACTGTAATTATTTAGCTATTAAAAATTATGTCTATTATTTATGTATGCAAATGTGTGTGGACATATGTGTGAAGGTGGCTTTTGAGGTCAAATGAGGGCATTGGGTTCCTTAGAGCTGGAGTTACAAGCAGTTATGAATCGCCCAATGTGGGTTCTGGGAATTGATCTCTGATCATCTGGGAGACCAGCAAGTACTCTTAACCATCTCTCCATCTCATAATCATTAGAATGCATACATTCTGTGAATGCAATATGATCATATCTGCCTCCATTTGTCTCCTCCAATTCCTCAGTAGCCCCTACCAACTGTTTCTCTATCCCACCCTCCTCCCTGTCTCCCCCTCCCTCATTCCCTCCCTTCCTTCCCCCTCCCTCATCTCTCTCTCTCTCTCCCAAATGTTAGTATTACACAAATGTGCCACCACACCCAACCCTGTTAAAGCAGCCTAAATCCTGTTTTTAGATAATTGCTGACTTCAGTCCCATCGCTTTATTCCTTCCCCTCACAGACTGGTTTCTAGAAGAATTTTTCTCAATCTATTTCCATTTAGTGATGCCTCTGGTTCCATACGGAACCCACTCAGCAGGGTCCTGCCTCATCCCTCCGCTGGTGGCTCTAGTTCGTGCTAAGATCTCAGTGGCTAATTCAACACACGACTTCAGCTCCCTCTGCGTGGTCCTGGCACTGCTCCACAGAGCCAAGTACACTCTCTGGGTCTTTTCCCTGGATTCTTCCTCTCTCTCCCATTTCTCACCATCCTCCTTTTTCACATGGATTCCTGCCTGACTGTTGAGGGTTACAGTTCTATAGATCTTGGTCTATAGGTTTATGATATATACATTTCCCCCAAGAAGATCTCCCAGCCTTTGAGTTTTTTTTTTTTTTCTTCAGCCTTTGAGTTTAATTATCAGTGTATTCTGTATTCCCCAATATGCCTTCCGTGACTCAGGACAAATACTGTGAACCCTCTTCTAAGTGTTTCCACTGTGTACATCTCTTCCCACCCACCGTGCCCCACTGGGCCTGTTGCTTTCCCACTGTTGAAATCTCCTGTAGGTTTGACCACCACCCACTTCTTCAATCTTGCCTCTAATACCATTTCATCCTTTTCTCCTCTGTCCACTCTGTGCTCTCTAAGGCCCTGTACTTGAAGCTTCGTCTATCATTAGGCCTTTGAATCTATCTAGAATATTCACTCCATTCCCTTCAGCTAGTCAATGACAATTTCTCCCTTCCATCTCAGCTGGATTGATTATTGCTTAACAGCTTTGATAATTTCTGTAATTAAATCAAATCTCCTTATCCATTTCATGGAGCCTGCCCTTCTGGGCCTCTGTGTAATGGCACTCAGAATGTTTGTTTTTGTGTTATAGGAGTTGTATATCTGTCATGTATTTATAGCACATGGTGTACTCAATAATGTTCATTGAATAAATAAGTAACACATTATTATTCCAAAAGGGGAAGACAAGAATTTCTGCTACTAAAGTAACAAAGCTTCCAGGAGACGGCCACACTGGTGACTTCAAGTCCACTGACATTCCAGGTCACTGGTCGGAATACATTTTACCTCTTTCAGTGTATGGAAGCAGTTAAGAAGTAGGCACAGGAGAGAGACTGGTGCAGATCAAAATATCAACTTAATTACTAATCAGGCTCAACTGGGGAACCATGCTTGACTAATGGCTACAACTGTGTTTCCCAATACTTCCCTGTAGATGTGAATTTTGTCAGACTCACCTATGCAGGACAGATCATGGTCCATGAAACTTTGCTGCACGGGGTGAAAAAGCTGTGTACAGAGAGGTGAAGACCAAGGCATTCCACGAGAGAGTGAGAAACCAGAGAAAGGCTGGGCAGAATGTGCCTGGAATGTTCTCCTAAGGGCACATCTCACTCCTTGAAAAGGAATCCTGAGAGGAACCAAGCCTAAGGAAGGTGAGTGGTGTGATTTTGGCAGAATCCCTGCTCAAGGAAACTTCTCACAAAGCCAAAATGAAGACTCCCTAAACAATACTACAGTAATGAATGTGTCAATATTAGTGTGGTTTCATTTAGAGTAAAAAGTCTGGTTGTTTAAGAAAGGAAGCAAACATCCTTTTTTTTTCCTGTGAGAGGAATTGATGAATTCTCTTTGCTGTTTATTTTGCTCAATCAGCTATGATTTAATTGGTGGTTGTTACAAAAATAACATTTTAATTTTGTCAGGATGATGCATTTATATTATAAATGTATTATACCTAGATGCATATGCTGTTAATTACCTACAATTTTCTATTTTATAAACTATCTGAACATATTCTCCTATGTTGGCTTGTTATACAATGTTTAAAGTTAAGCTGGCTGTACAATTTAGGAATGCTTTCTGCCTCAAGTGACAGAAAAATTCAGCTAGTAATGCCTCAAATAGAAAAAAAAAAGTCACTTATCAGAAGCCAAGAGTCACCAAGCATCCAAGTGCTTTCTCTTTCTTTTTTGAGACTACATAGCTCAGGCAGGTTTTGAACTCCTGATCCTCACGAATCTACCTCCTGAATGGGGAATTCCAGATGTGAGCCTGACTGCTAGTTTCTTCCAGTTCTATTCATATCAGATGTGTTGACTTTTTGCCCCCAGTTTGCTTCTTGCCTCAAGTTTGAAAAATGATTTCCATAGCTGAAATTGTCCATCACCAAGAAGGCAGTTAGAAGGGAAAGGGTGGCTTCCTCCTCTCTCAATGTCTTATCTGGAAGGAGCCTCTCTCCAGCAGATTCAGCAGTCAAACCTCACAGTGTCACCCCTGGCTCTAAGGAAGGCTGGGAAAGGGGTACATGCATGTTACAGTCAGTTGACACTTGAGATCAAAGCACCTGGGGTGGGTGCACTGCTGCACTGAATGAAATGGGAACCTCCAGCAAAGGAGAAAAGGTATGTTAACTAGCAATGCATAATGTCTGCCATAGTGTGTATGTATGTGACTCAACTGCACCCCAAAGTTGCTCAGAATTCTATGATATTGAATCACCAATTCTTCTGGGGGCAACTACGAGTGGAAATGACATAATACAGGGGATGCAAGTGCCAAAATCCACCAGGTCAGGACAGCCAGGCCTGTAGAATGTCTGGGAGCAGAGAAGGGAGGGGGCTGAGGAAGGCTAGAGAGCAAGCTGGTGGAAGACAGCCTTCCATTGACCACAAGCTGAACCAGGAGGTGGAGAGAGGGACGGACAGAGGAGGTGGAGGACCGTGCATGTGATATTCAGAGCACAAGCACTGACTGTTTCATGGCAGAGAGGAGCTAGGGGATGAAATAGCAAGGAGGGAACACCTGAAGGAGAGGACTAGAGTTGCTGGGTGAACAGAACAGCCTGGAGTTTGTTCATTGGAGGTTGAAAAGCCACACGGTCTAAAGGCAGAATGAGGGGCTGAGGAGAGGAGCAGATTAGGTTAGGGCAGGAGAACACAACTGAAGGCCACTGCAGTGCCCACAGAGGGAGACCTAAGCAGGAGTATCACCAAGGCCAGTCAGGATGGACTGTGAAAGAGCCTGTTAACCCCTGTTCAGGGATGTGTTGACAACAGCGCTAGCGAAGACCATAGGCCCATAAGCAGACACAGGCACATTTAGTACAATGCTCCCCTTCTGACTGCTAACCTGATGAAAAAAGAGTTAATTTTAAATAATGAAGGGAAACATCAGGGGGTTGCACCAATAGTCATTTTTTTTTTATCTCAAATAATTACTCTTCTAGTTAGTTACTCATGCCCTGGTCTCACAGAAATGGGCTGCAGACATTCTAGGAAATGAAAAGCAATTATTGGAAGAACCGTTCTGTGGCACCACCACCCAGAGGTGCCCATATTTCCCACCCACAGGGAGACATTTCACATACAGGGGAGGGCAGAGCACCCCCCTTCTTCTCTAGGCAGCAACGTGGATTAGGTCAAGAATTGAACTCACATGGAGGCACAGAACTTCCAGCTCTTGCTTTTCCTTTTCTGGATGCTGCCTCTGAAAGTGCCGAAGCAAAACCAGCCTTTCAACAGAGTATAACAGCAGCTAATGCCCAAGGGGGGCACCGCCACCATCTTTCCCAGAAAGCCCACTGCCTGCTGCCCTGCTAGTTGATGTTGTGACTTGCAAGCAAAAGCATTCCTAATGCAATAACAGGGCTCTTCTTCTTGGGGAATTCATTCTTAGTCTTTAGGAGGACTGAAACCAAGAGGCCACTCCTCAGAGACACACCCCCAGAGATGGTTAGCATTGTCAACTTGATGCAACCTAGAATGTCTTTGAAAGAAAGTCTCAGTGAGAGATTATTTACCCTGGGTTAGCTTGTGGGCATGTCTGTGGAGTGCAATCTTAATTAAGTTAATGGATGTGGGAAGATCCAGCCCACTGTGGGCAGCACTATTCCCTAGCTGGGGAAGGGTGGGTCCTGAACTGTATAAGAATGGAATAATGGAGCTAAGCACAAGCAAGAGGGCATGCGTGCTTTTGTTTCTTTCTGTTTTTGACTGTCAGTGTGATATGACTAGCTATCCTTGACATTCCCACAGTGATGGACTATAATCTGGAACTGTAGGATAAAACAAACTCCTTCCTTTGCCAAGTGGCTCTTTGTCCGGGTGTTCTGTCACAGTGACGGAAACAAAGCTAGAATACCATCTGAATGCACAGTAAATCAATTGCTGGTCTTTTGCTTGCTACAAGGTATCAGGTAAATCATGGACTCCCAGGCAAGATCACTGCTTTCATGTTACCACTCCACCACTCAACTTCTTAGTGACAGGGGATTCTTTGGGCTGAGGCTTCCCATCTGTGAAATAGTGGTCCTCTATGAATATGTTTTGAGAAATCAGTAAGATGGTGATGGTAAAGTATTTAAGCTCAATACTTGGTTCAGGGTTATCACTCAATAAACGTTAAGCACCGTATCTTTTGCAGATGAGGAAACATTCATCTGGACAGAGTAGCCCATGGACTCAGGGTCACCGGACAAACACTGTGCACACTTATTTTCATGGACACAGCTTTTCTAAGCAGCATGCCAACAAGTCAGCAAATATTTATTATGTGGCCATGAGCTGCAGGGTTCTGAGCTGAACATACCAAATTTATGCTCAAGGATGGCACACTTCCTGCCTTAATGGAATTTACTGCCTGACAAGGATGTTTAGTTTTTCATGGCCAGTCCAGCTGCAAAAAAACCTAGCCTTTCAGATAAAGGAGACAGCTGCCTTTGTGATATGGTGTCAATGTACTTAGGATGTCTGCATGCACAGTGTGCATCTAGGATGTAGGGATTAAGCTTGGGCCGATGGCTTTGCATTGGTCTCAATTTTGTCTTCCTAGAGAATGGACTCAACCCACCTCTCCCAACTCTCTCTTCTCGATTTGTAGTTCCTGTGTAGATGTGAGACCCTCTACAGGCCTTTATTTAATGCCCATGTGACCACCAAACAGAGCCTCATCTACAGGTGCAAAACGTCTTCACATCACAAATGCAAATTTACAAATGCAAATATCTGGGGGCTAGAGAGATATCTCAGTGATTAAGAAGAGCACTTGATGCTGTGGTAAAGAACCTGGGCTAAGTTCCCAGCACCCCCATGATACCTCACAAGTGTCAATTCCAGCTCCAGGGATTCAGTGCCCTCTTTTGGCCTCAGTGGATACCAAAGACAGCATGCACGTGATCTACATGCATACATGCAGGCAAACACACCCACAGACAATAATAACAAATAAAGGTATCCCTGAGAAAGAAAAGGGCTGCTGTCAAAGATGTGGAGATATATATATATCCTCTATGTCAAGTGAATTTTATTAAGAAGAATAAGGCCTCTCCCAGGCATATGTTTGGTCCCCAGGACAAAACAGCTCTAGTGTGGAGCTGCAGAAAGGAGAGAACCTGAAATGCCATGGATTCTGGTCTGCAATTTGCCTTTCTTGCTCTCTCTCTCTCTCTCTCCCTCCTTCTCCCTCTCTCCCTCTCTCCCTCTCCCCTTCCCCCTTCCCTCCCCCCTCTCTCTGTCTGTCTGTCTTTCTCCCTCTCTCTCCTTCACTTTCTCCCTCCCTCCCTCCCTTCTATGTCTATAATCAGCCCTCTTCTCTGTATGCTAGACACCATTGAGCACCAGCCCCGGGGCTGCATACCACATAAGCTCAGAGGCAAAGTAGGACCCAGGCTTTGTGGAAACCTTCTGCCTAAGGAACCTACACAAAATTCGTGGGGAAACAAGGGAATAGACACCCTAACACTGTAGGGACCTCATAAAACCTGATTCTTCAATTCTTATAAGCATGGATCCCAGTTCCTTCCTGTGTGGTTCTGTAGCGGGCAAGCCCAGGCAGGCAGGCAGCCCTCACCTCCTGTTTGAGTGAGGCCCATGAGAGTTGCTTCTGTGATGGCGCCTAGTTAAGGAAGCCAGTCTAAGATGAGGTGGGGGAGAGAGTTGCATCTTGTGAGTGATCTCAGAGACAGTTTGCTACCTGGGATCTCAGTCTAGTGACACCGGAACATGATGTTACGATGCTTCCTAAGTCACATGTCCACTTGGACACTCCCCCAGTAGATGTATGACCGACCGAAGCATTCTCATCCTCAATGCTGATCAATTAATTTCCATTAAGTTCTCTGTCCCAGGTTGTCTTTATTGCCAACTTGATTTGACCTAGAGACATTGAGAAGAAGGAACCTCAACTGAAGAATTGCCTAAGTCCAGTTGCCTTAAAGCATTTCTGTGGGGCATTGTTTTAATTGCTTATTGATTTAGGAGGGCACAGTCTGCTGTGGGCAGTACCATCCTTAAGCAGATAGCTAGCTGATCATAAGCCATAGGAAAGTCAGTAAACAACATTCCCACGTAATTCCTGCCTCCATGTTCCTGTCTTGAATTCCTGACCTGACTTCCCTTGTGATGAACTGTGGCCCAGAAGTGCAAGCCAATTAATCCCTTCCTCCCAAGTTGCTTTTGGTCATGGTGTTTATCACCACAACAGAGAAGCAAACTAACACAATCTCTAAGAAATCTGACTTGAATATCTCTCTCTCCCCCAAAGAAACTAAGGTTTTAAGTACCTTCTTTAACATATTTTTAAAAATTCTTTCTCGTGGATGGGCTTTTTGTGGTGTGGGCTGGTTTGATGGCAATGCGAAGCCTAATCTTCATGGGCAACTTGATGGGACTTAGAATCACTATAAAAGGTGTTCCAAAGAACATAATTAAGGAAGGAAGGCCTGCCCTGAATAGGGTAGCACCATCGCCTGAGACAGGCACCGATCTGAATGAAAGGAGAATGTGAGCTGAGCCCCACAATCCATCTTTCTCTCTTTCCTGACTGTGAACGCAAAATAAACATCCACCTTGTATTTCTGTGCTATGCTTCCCCACAGTGAGGGACTGTACCCTCAAACGTCAAGCCGCCACATGCCAGTCCTTCCTAAAGTTGCTTTTGCTACAGCAAAAAGAAAAGTTAGCAAATAACAGCAAGATTTGTTGAGGCCAATGGTTGAGCCTGCTTGATGATCCATTCCATGATGCTGAGAACAGCTAGGTGACATAAATGCCTTCCAGGTGCCATGTATGTGAGTTTTACTAAAGGGCAGCTCAGCAAACAGCCTGCCTAGAGGAACCAAGACACAGTGGAGACATAGGCAAAGCACCTGCTCCCACCTTTGGGGAAGCAATCACCTGGTTGGCCGCTGAGAACTGATACATGCCAGCCCTTGCTGTCAATGGCTATGCTGTGGCTGGAAACATGCATTTCCACTGAGCCTGGCTCCAGGTTGCCAAGAGTCTGCACCTGACAAGCAAGCGGCAGGAAGGCCTTCTGATTGACAGTGAGAACAGAAACGGAGGTCTGCATTCAGAACAAGCATTGGCCCAGTCAGGCCACTGAGAGCATAGACCTGGTACCTGATGTTCCTGCCAATGGAAGACAGGAGAGATAAAGTCCTGGTTCAACAGCATTCTCTGCAGGGTCTCAGGTTGTCCCATCATTCTGATAGTTCAATGCTTTTGCTTGCATTGGCTCTGGAGGACACGACTGCATTTGAGAAAAATGGGCACAACAAAATAAGCATGCAAACCTGGGGAGACAGTTTGGTCAGCAAACTGCTTGCTATGCAAGCATGGATTTGAACCCCAGAATCTGCATGAAACAGCTAGGCATGGTGGCATACACTTACAAACCTGGTGCTGGATTGGTGGAAACAGGTGGGTCTCCCTGAGGCTCATCAGGCATCCAGCCTAGCTTACTCAGTGAGCTCCAGGCTGATGGGAGACCCTGCCTCAAGCTAACAAACAAAAAAGCCAAAACAAACAAACAAACAAAAAAACCAAGGTGGTAGTACAGACATACAATATCTGAGGTTGGCTTCTGAGTTCTACACTCACGTGCACACACACACATATACACACATGTACCCACATGACCATGTCCCCATATACACATACACACACTCCCACACGCACACCGAAATGACTGAACACATACAGAAATGAGAATAATAAAAGATAAACATACATAGCTTTAAGGAAGAGTCTTCCCTCGATAAGCAACATTGTAGTCCCAGAGACACAAGCCATAAAAACGGAAGATACTTGTGATAAAAAGTCACTAATAGTCAGTATGTGGCATTAGCCAGAACTACTGAGTTTTCAAAGAAACTTAAAAGTCCCAGTAAAGAGCCATTTGATGAGCCAACGGTTTGATTTACAGTGTCACAAGAAACAGACACTAACATTATGAAAGTTTCAACAGTGTGACAATTTGCTATTCATTCACATTTAACATAAGCTAGCACCCTCCTTCAAGCCAGTGGTGATCAGCAGCTGTAACACCCAGTCACAGCCATTTACTGAGCATTTACACTGTGCTGGGCATCGCTCCATTGCTTCAAAAGCATCCTGTGATTCACTTCAATAGCAAACACTTACAAAGAACTCTGTACGTGCCAGGCATTGCTCTTTGGATTTTATAATCATTAATGCACTCCTCACCAAAACCCCATGAGTTAAGCAAGGCAGCCCCACCTCCCATGGTTTCTCTTTCTGCAGCTTCAGTTACTTGTGGCAAACCACAGTACGAGAATATTAAATGACAATCACTGGAATAAGGAGTCCATCACTTTTCAGTGGTGCTCTGCTCTGGGTAGCAAAGAAATCCCTCACTGCCTTGCTTTGTACCCCTATAAGATGAGGTGCATTCCTTCACCCAGAGGGTACAAAATGGGA